>NW_027598472.1:0-43811 GCF_964194155.1 Cetorhinus maximus
CAATATAACCCACATTACAACACCGATATACCCCACATTATAACTCTGATATACCCCACATTACACCTCCGTTGTACTCCACATTACAACTCCGATGTACCCCACATTACAACTCCGATATACCCCATATTACACCTCCGATGTACCCCACTCCCCTCACAGTAACACTCCGATATACTCCACATTTAACCTCCGATATACCCCACATTAAACCTCCGATGTACTCCACATTACAACTCCGATATACCCCACATTAAACCTCCGATGTGCTCCACATTACAACTCCGATATACCCCACATTACAACTCCGATATACCCCACATTACAGCTCCGATATACCCCACATTACAACTCCGAAATACCCCACATCACAACTCTGATATACCCCACGTTGCAACTCCGATATATCCCACACCCCTCGCTGTAACACTCTGATATACCCCACACCCCTCACTGTAACACTCTGATATATCCCACACCCCTCACTGTAACACTCTGATATACCCCACACCCCTCACTGTAACACTCTGATATATCCCACACCCCTCAGTCTGACTCTGGTTTTGCTGTTCATTTCTTGCAGCCAGGAAAGGAAACAGACTGTGACGAAGATGGGGAAAGGTGAGTGACTGGACATTCGACAGCGCTCTTTCCCCACGGCTCCTGTCTCTGTGATGGTTCGTGTATTCTTCCCTTTCTCCCATTCTCAGTATTGAATCTGTACAAGAGTCGACACTCAGACACAGTCTGCAGCCTGTCCTCAGCTTCTCCCATATTTGGCCCATTTTACTGAGCCTCTCTGACATGTTGTGTTTTGAGCATTTTAATCATCTGTTCATGAACTGAATGGTCTCTCTCTTCTCCCATCGCCTTTCAATTCTGCTTTTTCTCCTCCTGCCTCACCATCTTGCTCTCTCTATCTCTTTCATATCTATCTCTCCTGTATCTCTCTTCACCTTCTCTCTCTCTCCCTCCCTCTCTCTCCATAACTCTCACTCTCTCACGCCCCATTCTGCTTCACTCTCTCAACCCTCTCTGTGCCTCCTCTCTCACCCTCCTTCCTCTCTCTCTCTCTCTCCCTCACCTCTCACCCTCCCTCCCTTCTCTCTCACCCTCCCTCCCCTCTCTCTCACCCTCCCTCCCCTCTCTCTCACCCTCCCTCCCCTCTCTCACCCTCCCTCCCCTCTCTCTCACCCTCCCTCCCCTCTCTCTCACCCTCCCTCCCCTCTCTTTCCCTCTCACTCCCGATCTCTCTGTCCTCTATTCTCCATTCATTTCTCTTTTCCCCCTCTACCTCTCTCCCCCCCCACCCTCCCTCTCTCCCCCCCTACCCTCCCTCTCTCCCCCCCCCACCCTCCCTCTCTCCCCCCCCCACCCTCCCTCTCTCCCCCCCCCACCCTCCCTCTCTCCCCCCCCCACCCTCCCTCTCTCCCCCCCCCCACCCTCCCTCTCTCCCCCCCCACCCTCCCTCTCTCCCCCCCCACCCTCCCTCTCACCGCCCCCCACCCTCCCTCTCTCTCCCCCCCACCCTCCCTCTCTCTCCCCCCCACCCTCCCTCTCTCTCCCCCCCACCCTCCCTCTCTCCCCCCCCACCCTCCCTCTCTCCCCCCCCACCCTCCCTCTCTCTCCCCCCCCACCCTCCCTCTCTCCCCCCCCACCCTCCCTCTCTCCCCCCCCCACCCTCCCTCTCTCTCCCCCCCACCCTCCATCTCTCTCCCCCCCGTCTCTCTCTCTCTCCCCCCCGTCTCTCTCTCTCTCTCCCCCCGTCTCTCTCTCTCTCTCCCCCTCTCTCTCTCCTGCTTCCATCTCTCTCTCTCTCTTTCTCTCCCCCTCTCTCTCTCTCTGCCCTCACAGACAGCCTCTTGCTGACAGATGTGTCCCTGATGCTTGGTCACTCTGTCTTTACCACCGTTACCAAGACCAATAGCACATTTGGCTTCACCATTGCCGGTGGGAACCGCCCGACGGAGCTGCTCCAGATCGTCAGCGTGGCAGTCGGCGGCCCTGCCTTCCTGAGTGGAAACGTGCAAATCCGTGAGCAACCCCGAGTGTGTCAGCAGCAGCAGCAGCAGCAGGGGGTGTGGGAGCAGCAGGGGGTGTGGGAGCAGCAGGGGGTGTGGGAGCAGCAGGGGGTGTGGGAGCAGCAGGGGGTGTGGGAGCAGCAGGGGGTGTGGGAGCAGCAGCAGGGGGTGTGGGAGCAGCAGCAGGGGGTGTGGGAGCAGCAGGGGGTGTGGGAGCAGCAGCAGGGGGTGTGGGAGCAGCAGGGGGTGTGGGAGCAGCAGGGGGTGTGGGAGCAGCAGCAGGGGGTGTGGGAGCAGCAGGGGGTGTGGGAGCAGCAGCAGGGGGTGTGGGAGCAGCAGGGGGTGTGGGAGCAGCAGGGGGTGTGGGAGCAGCAGGGGGTGTGGGAGCAGCAGCAGGGGGTGTGGGAGCAGCAGGGGGTGTGGGAGCAGCAGGGGGTGTGGGAGCAGCAGCAGGGGGTGTGGGAGCAGCAGGGGGTGTGGGAGCAGCAGCAGGGGGTGTGGGAGCAGCAGGGGGTGTGGGAGCAGCAGGGGGTGTGGCACTGGCTGGGAAGTGAAGCACTGGCCCTTGTTCCTGAAGGGATAAAATTGGAATAACAGAGAGTTTGTGTTAAACTCGTCTTTGTAAACCACACTGGGAATACTGGACACAGTTCCGTTCTCCACATCCCAGTGGGAATGCCGTGCGTATTTCAGGTCTCCATATCCCATTGGGAAGGCTGTGCACAGTCCCGGTCTCCCTATCCCACTGGGAATACTGTGCACTGTTCTGTTCTCCACATCCCACCCGGAATACCGTGCACAGTTCCGTTCTCCATATCACAGTGGGAATACCATGCACGGTCCTGGTATCCTTATCCCACTGGGAATACTGGGCACAGTTCCAGCCTCCTTATCCCACTGGGAATACTGGGCACAGTTCCAGCCTCCTTATCCCACTGGGAATACTGGGCACAGTTCCAGCCTCCTTATCCCACTGGGAATACTGTGCACGGTTCCAGTCTCCTTATTCCACTGGGAATACTGTGCACGGTTCCAGTCTCCTTATCCCACTGGGAATACTGTGCACGGTTCCAGTCTCCTTATCCCACATGGAATACTGTGCACGGTTCACGTCTCCATTTCACTCTTGGAATACTGTACATAGTCCTGGTCTCCATATTGCCCTGGGAATATCGAGAACAATTCACAGAATCACAGTGCAGATGAGGCCCTTCGGCCCATCGAGTCTGCACCGACACGTGAGAAACACCTGACCCACCTACCTAATCCCATTTACCAGCACTTGGCCCATAGCCTTGAATGTTATGACGATGCCAAGTGCTCATCCAGGTACTTTTTAAAGGGTGTGAGGCTAACCAGCCTCCACCACCCTCCCGGGCAGTGCATTCCAGACCGTCACCACCCTCTGGGTAAAAAAGTTTTCCTCACATCCCCCCTAATCCTCCTGCCCCTCATCTTGAATTTATGCCCCCTCGTGACTGACCCTTCAACTAAGGGGAACAGCTGCTCCCTATCCACCCTGTCCAAGCCCCTAATAATCTTGTACATTTCGATCAGGTCGCCCCTCAGTCTTCTCTGCTCCAACGAAAACAACCCAAGTCTATCCAACCTCTCTTCATAACTTAAATATTTCATCCCAGGCAACATCCTGGTGAATCTCCTCTGCACCCCCTCCAGTGCAATCACATCCTTCCTATAATGTGGCGACCAGAACTGCACACACTACTCCAGCTGTGGCCTCACCAAGGTTCTATACAACTCCAACATGACCTCCCTACTTTTGTAATCTATGCCTCGATTGATAAAGGCAAGTGTGTCATATGCCTTTTTCACCACCCCACTAACATGCCCCTCTGCCTTCAGAGATCTATGGACACACACGCCAAGGTCCCTTTGTTCCTCAGAACTTCCTAGTGCCATGCCGTTCATTGAATACTTCCTTGTCAAGTTACTCCTTCCAAAGTGTATCACCTCACACTTTTCAGGGTTAAATTCCATCTGCCACTTATCTGCCCATTTGACCATTCCGTCTATATCTTCCTGTAGCCCAAGACACTCAACCTCACAATTAACCACCCAGCCAATCTTTGTGTCATCCACAAATTTACTAATCCTACCCCCCAGATAGTCATCTATGTTGTTTATATAAATGACAAATAATAGGGGATCGAGCACAGATCCCTGTGGTACGCCACTGGACACTGGCTTCCAGTCACTAAAGCACCCTTCTGTCATCACCCTCTGTCTCCTACAACTAAGCAAATTTTGAATCCACCTTATCAAATTACCCTGTATCCCATGTGCATTTGCCTTCTTTATAAGTCTCCCATGTGGGACCTTGTCAAAGGCTTTGCTGAAATCCACATAAACTACATCAACTGAACTACCCTCATCTACACACCTGATCACCTCCTCAAAAAATTCAATCAAACTTGTTAGGCATGACCTCCCTCTGACAAAGCCATGCTGACTATCCCTGATCAAACCTTGCCTCTCCAAGTGGAGATAGATTCTCTCCTTCAGAATTTTCTCCAATAGTTTCCCTGCCACTGACGTGAGACTCACTGGTCTGTAGTTCCCTGGCTTATCTCTACAACCCTTCTTAAATAGCGGAACCACATTAGCTGTTCTCCAGTCCTCTGGCACCTCCACCGTGGCCAGAGAGGAATTAAGAATTTGGGTCAGAGCCCCTGCGATCTCCTCCCTTGCCTCCCTCAGCAGTCTGGGACACAAATCATCCCGACCTGGAGATTTGTCCACTTTTAAGCCTGCCAACACCTCCAATACCTTGTCACTCCCTATATCAATTTGCTTAAGAACCTCGCTGTCTCTCTCCCCGAGTTCGATACCTTCATCCTCATTCTCTTGGGTGAAGACGGATGTGAAGTATTCATTCAACACTCTACCGATGTCCTCTGGCTCCATCCATAGATTGCCCCCTTGGTCCCTAATGGGCCCTACATTTTCCCTGGTTATCCTCTTCCCATTGATATACTTATAGAATATCTTGGGATTTTCCCTACTTTTACCAGCCAGAGCTTTCTCATATCCCCTCTTTGCTCTCCTAATTGCTTTCTTAAGCTCCACCCTGCACTTTCTGTACTCCACTAATGCCTCTGCTGATTTGCTTCCCTTGTACCTGCTAAAAGCCTCTCTTTTCCATCTCATCGTATCCTGAATATCTCTGGTCATCCCTGGTTCTCTGGGCTTGTTACTCCTTCCTATCACCCTAGAGGGAACATGTTGAACCTGTACCCTCCCCATTTCCTTTTTGAACACCCCCCACTGCTCCTCTGTAGATTTCCCCACAAATAGCTGTTCCCAGTCTACCTTGGCCAGATCCTGCCTTATTTTACTAAAATCCATTCTCCCCCAATCCAAAACAGTTTTTTGCAACTTGTCTATCTCTTTGTCCATAACAAACTTAAACTGTGCCATGTTGTGGTCGCTAAAATACTCGCCCACCACCACCTCAGCCACCTGTCCGGCTTCATTCCCCAGAATTAGGTCCAGCACTGCGCCATCCCTTGTTGGACCCTCTACATATTGACCTAAAATGTTCTCCTGTACACATTTCAAGAAATCCACTCCATCCAATCCCTTAACACTATGTCTATCCCAATTAATGTTGGGAAAGTTGAAATCACCTAATATAATTACCCTATTGTTATTGTTTTTACACACCTCCACAAATTGTGCACATATTTGCTCCTCAATTCCCCGCTGACTATCTGGGGTTCTATAATAAACACCTAACAATATGGCTGCCCCTTTTTTATTCCTAAGCTCTACCCACAAAGCTTCATTCGATGCCCCCTCCAAGATATCATCTCTCCTCACTGCAGTAACTGACTCCTTAACTAATAACGCAACACCTCCTCCTCTTTTACCCCCTCCCCTGTCTTGCCTCAAGATTCTATATCCTGGAATGTTGAGCTGCCAATCCTGCCCTTCCCTCAACCACTTCTCAGTGATGGCTGCTATATCACAATTCCACGTGTCAATGCTCACCCTTAACTCATCCGTTTTACCTGTAATACTCCTGGCATTAAAGTAGAGGCCACCCAGCCTTGCCTTACTCCCTTGAACCTTAATGCAGCTGTACTCCCTCTGACTTGATTGTTTTACTGTATTATGATGTGTCCCTATTCTGCTAACCTTCTGTGTCCCCTCCCCCTGCCGAATTAGTTTAAACTCCTCCCAACAGCACTAGCAAACTTGCCCACAAGGAGGTTAGTCCCACTCTGGTTCAGATGTAGACCATCTCGCTTGTACAGGTCCCACCTTCCCCAGAAACTGCCCCAGTGATAAAACCCTCCCTCCTGCACCAACTCTTAAGCCACGTATTCATCTGCACTATTCTCCTATTTCTGAGCTCACGAGCACGTGTCACTGGGAGTAATCCAGAGATTACAACCCGAGAGGTCTTGCTTTTTAGTCTACAGCCTAACTCCCTGAATTCTTGATGCAAGACCTCATCCCTCTTTCTACCTATGTCATTGGCACCAACATGTACCATGACCTCTGCCTTCTCACAGTATTCCCTGCAGCCGTTCAGGGACATGCCGGACCCTGGCACCAGGGAGGCAACACATCATCCTGGAGTCACATTGACGGCCACAGTAGTGCCTATCTGTTCCTGACTATAGAATCCCCTATTACTATTGCTCTTCCTCTCTTCCTCCCCTCCTGTACAGACAGGCTGCTTATGGTGCCAGAAGCTTGACTCTGTCTGCACTCCCTGGAGGAACCAGCGCCCTCATCAGCCTCCAAAATGGAATACCGATTTGCGTCCCCAGGGGACTCCTGAACTACCTGCCTGTTTTTCTTGGACTGCCTGGTGGTCACCAATTCCCTTCCTTCCTCAAGTCCCTTTGGCTGCGGTGTGACCACCTCTCTAAACGTGCTATCCACGATGCTCTCAGACTCGCGGATGCTCCACAGTGTCCCCAGCCGCCATTCCAGCTCTGAAACCTGAGCTTCCAGGTGCTGCAGCTGGGCACACTTCCTGCACACATGCTGGTCCCGGGCACTGGAAATGTCCCCGGCTTCCCACATGGAGCACGAGGAGCACGCCACGGCTTTGAGCTCTCCTGCCATGACTGATCCCTTTAAATTAAACCTTTTAAATCAATTACTCTAGGGCCCTTCTTTCCTGATCTTCGTTACTATAGAATATACAAATTATAAACCACAAAAAGATCTTAAACTATAAACGATTAAAGTAGTAAATACTTACCTGACCTGACCCACTACTTACCAGTCATTCCTTTCCCTTGTAGCCTCTACTGCTGCAGCAGGGCAAGACCATCCTCTGAAGTACTTAAGAAGTTGGATAGCAAGGAAAAAATGCAAAGAGCACCTCTTCCTCAATGCACCGAATTCCCACTGTGCACCAAATTGCCAATACCCACACTCACTCTGGCTGTATCTCACTCAGGATGAGCTCTCACCCCTGTTTGTGTTCTGGTCTCCATATCCACTTGGAATGCTGTGCACATTTCTGGTCTCTGTACCCCACTGGGAATACTGTGCACTTGTCTGGTATCCATATCCCACTTGGAATACTGTGCACATTTCCACTCTCTGTATCACACTGGGAATTGTGTGCACTCTTCCATTCTCCATATCCCACTGGGAATACTGTTCACAGTTCCGTCCTCCATATTACCATTGGAATACTGTGCACAGTTCCAATCTCCTTATCCCACTTGGAACACTGGGCACAGTTCTGGTCTCCATATCCCATTGGGAACACTGCGCACAGTTCCGGTCTCCATATCACCCTTGGAATGCTGTGCACGGTTCTGGTCTCCATAGCACACTTGGAATACTGTACACAGTTCAGGTCTCCGTATCCTACATGAAGTACTGTGCCCTTTCCAGTCTCCGTATCCCACTGGCAACACTGTGCACAGTTCTGATCTCCATATCCCACTGGAAATACTGTACACAGTTCCGGTCTCCATATCCCACTGGAAATACTGTGCACGGTTCCGATCTCCATATCCCACTGGAAATACTGGGCACAGTTCTGGCCTCCATATCCCACTGGGAACACTGTGCACAGTTCCGGTCTCCATATCCCACTTGGAATACTTTGCATAGTTCATTCTCCATATCTCACTTGGAATGCTGTGCTCAGTTCCGGTCTCCCTATCCGACTGGGAATACTGTGCACAGTTCCGCTCTCCATATCCGACTGGGAATACTGTGCACAGCTCTGGTCTCCATATCCCACTTGGAATACTTTGCATAGTTCATTCTCCATATCTCACTTGGAATACCGTGCACAGTTCCGGTCTCCCTATCCGACCGGGAATACTGTGCACAGTTCCGCTCTCCATATCCCACTGGGAATACTGTGCACAGTTCTGGTCTCCATATCTCACTTGGAATGCTGTGCTCAGTTCCGCTCTCCATATCCCACTTGGAATGCTGCGCTCAGTTCCGGTCTCCCTATCCGACTGGGAATACTGTGCTCACTTCCGCTCTCCCTATCCGACTGGGAATACCGTGCACAGTCGGCAGTCAGAATGTTGTATCGGGTCCTGGCCTCTCTATCGCCTTCGCTGGATACAGACAAGGCTCGGTGAGCAGTCATTTCCCAACCCTCATTGTGCCTTTGAGAGGGCGGCGGTGAACTGCCTCTCCAAAACGTGGCTGTGCGTCCGTCTCTGTGAAGCGCTCACCGCGTTGCTGTGGGTCCCGAGTCGTGTACGGGGCAGCACGTTTCTACCCCCGAAGGAGGTTCGTGAACCCGATGGGCCTTTGGTGGAAAAATCCTTTCGTTCCGTGGCCACCATTACCGAGGCCAGGGTTTTATTCCTGTTCTGTCGAAGCGAAGCTCCCCACGGGATTTACACTCCGACCTCGGGATTATTCATCCAGCCACCACGATCCCATCACCCACTTCCAGCACTGTGCGCGGTTCCTGAACAAAGCAGGACACGGAGCCACTGGGGGGAAGGGGCAAAGCAAGATGGTGTCCAATGGGGGAGGTTGAGAACGAGCAGGAAGGATTGAACAGGCCAAGAGGGAAGACTGAGGGATGGTCTCTCAGGGCCAAAGGGGCTCAATGCGGGAGACGTTTGACCACTTGTCGAAGGGGCCAGACCTCGGCAGCCTGGGGTATGCAAGAGTCCCAAATAAACCCAATGGGGAATTGAGGAGAATTTAGCCAGAGAGTGGGGAGAATGTGGAACTCGCTCCCGCAGGGACTGGTTGCAGTCAACGCTCTCGATGGATTTAAAGGGGAAGCTGGATGAGCACAGGAGGGAGAAAGGGAAGCAGAGGAGAGGGGGAGATGGAGTCGGGGCTGGTGTGCGGAAGGAAGTCGAGGGGAGTGGATGTTGTAAGTCCTGGGGGGTGTGGTGTGGCCCAGCTAACTCTCTCTCCCTCTGTTGGCTGCAGATGACGTGATCGTGGCGATTGACAAGGCCTCCGTCCTGGGATCCACGCACAGCCAGGTGGTGCGCCTCTTCCAGGCCATCCCGGAGGGCGAGGGCGCGGAGCTGCACCTGCGCCGGGGCTACCCGCCCCTCTACAACGTGGAGCCCCAGCTGCTGTCTGAGGTCAACGCCAGGGCCGCCGTGGCCTTGGCTGCCCCTGCCCTGGCCATGCTGCCCGTGGCCATCATGCAGAGCCCCGGCGGGCCGGGTTTCACCACGGCCAGGAGCGCCAGCGGCTATGCCAGGGTGACGGGGGTCAGCGATCGGCGCTGCTGCCCGGACCTGCGGGAGGGCGACCTCATCGTCAAGGTCAACGGGCAGCGGGTGCGGGCGCTGAGCGACCAGCAGCTGGAGGAGGTTCTCAGGACACACACCCGGGCAGGAGATGTGGTCCTCTTGCTGCAGAGGGCAGGTGAGTTCGAGGCTTGTATCTCTCCCCTCTCGGCGAGGGTCCCGGTGGAGGGCTGCTCTCTGCCAGCTCAGGGTGACCCTCACGGTGATGCCCAGTGCGATCGACCTGCTACAAAATGAATCTTTGCAAGCCAGGAGGAAACCTCTCAAATCTAGGCCCTGTCCCACCGAACCCTCCCTCACACTGAGAGAGCGGGGTCACGTGTCAGATCCCTCACTCCGTTCTACAGTGCAACCCTCCCCTTCCCATTCCCGGGCACGTCCCTCCCCCATTCCCGGGCACGTCCCTCCCCCATTCCCAGGCACGTCCCTCCCCCATTCCCGGGTCCGTCCCTCTCCCATTCCCAGGCACGTCCCTCCCCCATTCCCAGGCACGTCCCTCCCCCATTCCCAGGCACGTCCCTCCCCCATTCCCGGGTCCGTCCCTCCCCCATTCCCGGGTCCGTCCCTCCCCCATTCCCGGGTCCGTCCCTCCCCCATTCCCGGGTCCGTCCCTCCTCCATTCCCAGGCACGACCCTCCCCCATTCAGGGCACGTCCCACCCCCATTCCCGGGTCCGTCTGTCCCCCATTCCCGGGTCCGTCCCTCCCCCATTCCCGGGCCCGTCCCTCCGCCATTCCCGGGCACGTCCCTCCCCCATTCCTGGGCACGTCCCTCCCCCATTCCTGAGTCCGTCCCTCCCTCATTTCCAGGCACGTCCCTCCCCCATTCCCGAGTCCGTCCCTCCCCCATTTCCAGGCCCGTCCCTCCCCCATTCCCGGGTCCGTCCATCCCCCGTTCCCGGGTCCGTCCCTCGCCCGTTCCCGGGAGCTGCCCCCCATCCCCCGTTCCCGGGAGCTGCCTCCCATCCCCCGTTCCCGGGAGCTGCCTCCCATCCCCCGTTCCCGGGAGCTGCCTCCCATCCCCCGTTCCCGGGAGCTGCCTCCCATCCCCCGTTCCCGGGAGCTGCCCCCCATCCCCCGTTCCCGGGAGCTGCCCCCCATCCCCCGTTCCCGGGAGCTGCCCCCTATCCCCCGTTCCCGGGAGCTGCCCCCTATCCCCCGTTCCCGGGAGCTGCCCCCTATCCCCCGTTCCCGGGAGCTGCCCCCCTTATTCTCACATGTTACACACCCCGTTCCAACACATGTCCCTCCCCCATTCCCGGGTGTGTCCCTCCCTCATATATAAAAGGGGTCTCTGATGGAGAGACTCTCTCTATAAAAGGGGTCTCTGATGGGGAGACTCTCTCTATAAAAGGGGTCTCTGATGGGGAGACTCTCTCTATAAAAGGGGTCTCTGATGGGGAGACTCTCTCTATAAAAGGGGTCTCTGATGGGGAGACTCTCTCTATAAAAGGGGTCTCTGATGGGGAGACTCTCTCTATAAAAGGGGTCTCTGATGGAGAGACTGTCTCTATAAAAGGGGTCTCTGATGGAGAGACTGTCTCTATAAAAGGGGTCTCTGATGGGGAGACTCTCTCTATAAAAGGGGTCTCTGATGGGGAGACTCTCTCTATAAAAGGGGTCTCTGATGGGGAGACTCTCTCTATAAAAGGGGTCTCTGATGGAGAGACTGTCTCTATAAAAGGGGTCTCTGATGGGGAGACTCTCTCTATAAAAGGGGTCTCTGATGGGGAGACTCTCTCTATAAAAGGGGTCTCTGATGGAGAGACTGTCTCTATAAAAGGGGTCTCCGATGGAGAGACTGTCTCTATAAAAGGGGTCTCTGATGGAGAGACTCTCTCTATAAAAGGGGTCTCTGATGGGGAGACTCTCTCTATAAAAGGGGTCTCTGATGGGGAGTCTCTCTCTATAAAAGGGGTCTCTGATGGGGAGTCTCTCTCTATAAAAGGGGTCTCTGATGGAGAGACTGTCTCTATAAAAGGGGTCTCTGATGGAGAGACTGTCTCTATAAAAGGGGTCTCTGATGGGGAGTCTCTCTCTATAAAAGGGGTCTCTGATGGGGAGTCTCTCTCTATAAAAGGGGTCTCTGATGGAGAGACTGTCTCTATAAAAGGGGTCTCTGATGGGGAGTCTCTCTCTATAAAAGGGGTCTCTGATGGGGAGTCTCTCTCTATAAAAGGGGTCTCTGATGGGGAGTCTCTCTCTATAAAAGGGGTCTCTGATGGAGAGACTGTCTCTATAAAAGGGGTCTCTGATGGAGAGACTGTCTCTATAAAAGGGGTCTCTGATGGGGAGTCTCTCTCTATAAAAGGGGTCTCTGATGGGGAGTCTCTCTCTATAAAAGGGGTCTCTGATGGAGAGACTGTCTCTATAAAAGGGGTCTCTGATGGAGAGACTGTCTCTATAAAAGGGGTCTCTGATGGAGAGACTCTCTCTATAAAAGGGGTCTCTGATGGGGAGACTCTCTCTATAAAAGGGGTCTCTGATGGGGAGTCTCTCTCTATAAAAGGGGTCTCTGATGGGGAGACTCTCTCTATAAAAGGGGTCTCTGATGGGGAGACTGTCTCTATAAAAGGGGTCTCTGATGGGGAGTCTCTCTCTATAAAAGGGGTCTCTGATGGGGAGACTCTCTCTATAAAAGGGGTCTCTGATGGAGAGACTCTCTCTATAAAAGGGGTCTCATGGGGAGACTGTCTCTATAAAAGGGGTCTCTGATGGAGAGACTCTCTCTATAAAAGGGGTCTCATGGGGAGACTGTCTCTATAAAAGGGGTCTCTGATGGAGAGACTCTCTCTATAAAAGGGGTCTCTGATGGGGAGACTCTCTCTATAAAAGGGGTCTCTGATGGAGAGACTGTCTCTATAAAAGGGGTCTCTGATGGGGAGTCTCTCTCTATAAAAGGGGTCTCTGATGGGGAGACTCTCTCTATAAAAGGGGTCTCTGATGGGGAGACTGTCTCTATAAAAGGGGTCTCTGATGGGGAGTCTCTCTCTATAAAAGGGGTCTCTGATGGGGAGACTCTCTCTATAAAAGGGGTCTCTGATGGAGAGACTCTCTCTATAAAAGGGGTCTCATGGGGAGACTGTCTCTATAAAAGGGGTCTCTGATGGAGAGACTCTCTCTATAAAAGGGGTCTCATGGGGAGACTGTCTCTATAAAAGGGGTCTCTGATGGAGAGACTCTCTCTATAAAAGGGGTCTCTGATGGGGAGACTCTCTCTATAAAAGGGGTCTCTGATGGAGAGACTGTCTCTATAAAAGGGGTCTCTGATGGGGAGTCTCTCTCTATAAAAGGGGTCTCTGATGGGGAGACTCTCTCTATAAAAGGGGTCTCTGATGGGGAGTCTCTCTCTATAAAAGGGGTCTCTGATGGGGAGACTCTCTCTATAAAAGGGGTCTCTGATGGAGAGACTCTCTCTATAAAAGGGGTCTCATGGGGAGACTGTCTCTATAAAAGGGGTCTCTGATGGAGAGACTCTCTCTATAAAAGGGGTCTCATGGGGAGACTGTCTCTATAAAAGGGGTCTCTGATGGAGAGACTCTCTCTATAAAAGGGGTCTCTGATGGGGAGACTCTCTCTATAAAAGGGGTCTCTGATGGGGAGACTCTCTCTATAAAAGGGTCTCTGATGGGGAGACTGTCTCTATAAAAGGGGTCTCTGATGGGGAGACTCTCTCTATAAAAGGGGTCTCTGATGGGGAGTCTCTCTCTATAAAAGGGGTCTCCGATGGGGAGACTCTCTCTATAAAAGGGTCTCTGATGGGGAGACTGTCTCTATAAAAGGGGTCTCTGATGGGGAGACTCTCTCTATAAAAGGGGTCTCTGATGGGCAGCCCCCTCTAGAAGGCTTCCTTGTGTTGAGGTTCTCTCTATATGGAAGGGTCTATAATGTTGAGTCTCCCTATGTAATGGAGTGTGGTGGCTGGGGTATTGGGTATGCTGGGAGAGGGAGGAGGGAGTTATTCAGTGTAAAAGGATAACACATCGCTTCTTTCTTTGCTTCAGTGGAGGACCCGGTAAGTGGCCCACACCTCTCACCCAACTCCACAAAGTGTTTGTCTGATGGGTCAGTTCAGCCGCAGCCTGATTACGTGGACCAAGCGAGCGGAGACAGAGATGGGGTGTCGCGGCCTACTGTCAGCAGAGCACAGCAAGAGCTCGAGTCGCCCGGCAGTGATGGACAGGAGAAGACCAAAAGCGGCCAAAGACATGAAGACGTCCCCCTCCAGAAGGAGGAAGAGGGGCCTGGGGTCCTCGCAGCTTCCTTGTCGACTGAATCAGGGGACAAGGCATCACTCGGTAAGTTGGCAGACCCTGAGGCCCTGGGCAAGGTCCGTGGGATTAGATTGGGACTGATACAGGGCTATGGGGAAAGAGCGGGGCAGTGGGATTAGTTTGGGATTAATAGACGGCTATGGGGAGAGAGTGGGACAGTGGGATTAGTTTGGGATTGATACAGGGCTATGGAGAGAGAGTGGGGCAGTGGGATTAGTTTGGGGAATGATACAGGGCTATGGGGAGAGAGCGGGGCAGTGGGATTACTTTGGGATTGATAGAGGGCTATGGGGAGAGAGTGGGGCAGTGGGATTAGTTTGGGATTGAGACAGGGCTATGGGGAGGGAGTGGGGCAGTGGGATTAGTTTGGGATTGAGACAGGGCTATGGGGAGAGAGCGGGGCAGTGGGATTAGTTTGGGGATTGATACAGGGCTATGGGGAGAGAGCGGGGCAGTGGGATTAGTTTGGGGATTGATACATGGATATGGGGAGAGAGCAGGACAGTGGGATTAGTTTGGGGATTGATACAGGGCTATGGGGAGAGAGCGGGACAGTGGGATTAGTTTGAGATTGATACAGGGCTATGAGAAGAGAGCGGGGCAGTGGGATTAGTTTGGGATTGATACAGGGCTATGGGGAGAGAGTGGGACAGTGGGATTAGTTTGGGATTGATACAGGGCTATGGAGAGAGAGTGGGGCAGTGGGATTAGTTTGGGGATTGATACAGGGCTATGGGGAGAGAGTGGGGCAGTGGGATTAGTTTGGGATTGATACAGGGTTTTGGGGAGAGAGTGGGGCAGTGGGATTAGTTTGGGATTGATACAGGGCTATGGGAAGAGAGCGGGGCAGTGGGATTACTTTGGGATTGATACAGGGCTAAGGGGAGAGAGCGGGGCAGTGGGATTAGTTTGGGATTGATAGAGGGCTATGGGGAGAGAGAGGGACAGTGGGATTAGTTTGGGATTGATAGAGGGCTATGGGGAGAGAGCGGGACAGTGGGATTAGTTTGGGATTGATACAGGGCTATGGGGAGAGAGCGGGGCAGTGGGATTAATTTGGGATTGATACAGGGCTATGGGGAGAGAGCGGGGCAGTGGGATTAGTTTGGGGATTGATACAGGGCTATGGGGAGAGAGAGGGACAGTGGGATTAGTTTGGGATTGATAGAGGGCTATGGGGAGAGAGCGGGACAGTGGGATTAGTTTGGGATTGATACAGGGCTATGGGGAGAGAGCGGGGCAGTGGGATTAATTTGGGATTGATACAGGGCTATGGGGAGAGAGCGGGGCAGTGGGATTAGTTTGGGGATTGATACAGGGCTATGGGGAGAGAGCGGGGCAGTGGGATTAGTTTGGGATTGATACAGGGCTATGGGGAGAGAGTGGGGCAGTGGGATTAGTTTGGGATTGATACAGGGCTATAGGGAGAGAGCGGGGCAGTGGGATTAGTTTGGGGATTGATACAGGGCTAAGGGGAGAGTGTTGATGGATTCAGGAATGTTGATGGATTCTGCTGGTTGTTCTCACATTTAAATAATTCTCCTGAACCCTTTAGGGGGCACAGACCATTACCATCTGTACAAACATGCCCTACCCTCCACCCCTGCCTTCACCCGCATGCCAGTTTACCAGTCTGGCCACCCTTCAGCCTGTGTGTGTGTGTGTGTGTGTGTGTGTGTACACACGCAGGAAAGTATCCTTATTGAACAGGGAACTGTTTCTGCTCAGCTCTGTCACAGAGGTTTACTTCCCAGTCTCTGGATGGTGATCGGGAGCAGGAGTCTCCGGCTGAAACATCCCTCTCCTCCGACCCTCAATCGAGCGCCTGTCCGAGCAGCAATCTCCACACGGACCAGGGCTGGTCCTGTACCTTTGCTGCTGTGTGGGGCTCAAGTGGAGGTGCTGGGAATATGGACAGAGCTGATGAAGGAGGGTGTGAGCTCAGTCTTGTGATGTTGGGAAGCACTGGAGCGGGACGGGCTGTAAACATTAGGATGTCGATGAGGGAGCCCAGACTCCACTCCAGCCCAGGGAGTCAGACAGTGTGAAGGGCGAGAGAGGCACCATTCCCGTCCCCGAATCCCATTCCCAGCGCAGGGATGCGCAGGATGTTTGGACGAACGCGGACAGCGCTGCGGAGAGCGACGCGATTTCGACGTAAGGCTTCAAACCGACTTTGCTGTCGAAGTTGGAGAATAATGAGTCTCCGGTGAGGTTCCGGTTATTTTAAACTGAAACCGTGTGGAGGCAGCGAGAGGGCCCGAGATCATTTACCACTTAGACAGAGGCACCGTCTATCAGCAGGGTTTATTAACTCTCTGTGTGTGGTTTATACAGAGACTCTGTGTATCCCAGGGAGGTCAGTGTATATTAACTCTCTGTGTGTGGTTTATACAGAGACTCTGTGTATCCCAGGGAGGTCAGTGTTTATTAACTCTCTGTGTGTGGTTTATACAGAGTCTCTGTGTATCCCAGGGAGGTCAGTGTATATTAACTCTCTGTGTGTGGTTTATACAGAGACTCTGTGTATCCCAGGGAGGTCAGTGTTTATTAACTCTCTGTGTGTGGTTTATACAGAGTCTCTGTGTATCCCAGGGAGGTCAGTGTTTATTAACTCTCTGTGTGTGGTTTATACAGAGACTCTGTGTATCCCAGGGAGGTCAGTGTATATTAAATCTCGGTGTGTGGTTTATACAGAGTCTCTGTCTATCCCAGGGAGGGTCAGTGTATATTAACTCTCTGTGTGTGGTTTATACAGAGTCTCTGTGTATCCCAGGGAGGTCAGTGTTTATTAACTCTCTGTGTGTGGTTTATACAGAGTCTCTGTGTATCCCAGGGAGGTCAGTGTTTATTAACTCTCTGTGTGTGGTTTACACAGAGACTCTGTGTATCCCAGGGTTGGTCAGTATTGATCCATATCGAACAGGGAACTGTATCTGCTCAGCTCTGTCACAGAGGTTTACTTCCCAGTCTCTGGATGGTGATCGGGAGCAGGAGTCTCCGGCTGAAACATCCCTCTCCTCCGAACCTCAATCGAGCGCCTGTCCGAGCAGCAATCTCCACACGGACCAGGGCTGGACCTGTACCTTTGCTGCTGTGTGGGGCTCAAGTGGAGGGTCTGGGAATATGGACAGAGCTGATGAAGGAGGGTGTGAGCTCAGTCTTGTGATGTTGGGAAGCACTGGAGCGGGACGGGCTGTAAGC
Source organism: Cetorhinus maximus (assembly GCF_964194155.1). NCBI lineage: Eukaryota > Metazoa > Chordata > Chondrichthyes > Lamniformes > Cetorhinidae > Cetorhinus > Cetorhinus maximus. Next base: position 17,244 of record NW_027598472.1, read on the forward strand.
ATTAGGATGTAGATGAGGGAGCCCAGACTCCACTCCGGCCCAGGGAGTCAGACAGTGTGAAGGGCGAGAGAGGCACCATTCCCGTCCCCGAATCCCATTCCCAGCGCAGGGATGCGCAGGATGTGTGAACGAACGCGGACAGCGCTGCGGAGAGCGACGCGATTTCGACGTAAGGCTTCAAACCGACTTTGCTGTCGGAGTTGGAGAATAATGAGTCTCCGGTGAGATTCCGGTTATTTTAAACTGAAACCGTGTGGAGGCAGCGAGAGGGCCCGAGATCATTTACCACTTATACAGAGGCACCGTCTATCAGCAGCGTTTATTAACTCTCTGTGTATCCCAGGGAGGGTCAGTGTATATTAACTCTCTGTGTGTGGTTTATACAGAGTCTCTGTGTATCCCAGGGTGGGTCAGTATTGATCCTTATTGAACAGGGAACTGTTTCTGCTCAGCTCTGTCACAGAGGTTTACTTCCCAGTCTCTGGATGGTGATCGGGAGGAGGAGTCTCTGGCTGAAACATCCCTCTCCTCCGAACCTCAATCGAGCGCCTGTCACAGCAGCAATCTCCACACGGACCAGGGCTGGACCTGTACCTTTGCTGCTGTGTGGGGCTCAAGTGGAGAAGCTGGGAATATGGACAGAGCTGATGAAGGAGGGTGTGAGCTTAGTCTTGTGATGTTGGGAAGCACTGGAGCGGGACGGGCTGTAAGCATTAGGATGTAGATGAGGGAGCCCACATTCCACTCCGGCCCAGGGAGTCAGACAGTGTGAAGGGCGAGAGAGGCACCATTCCCGGCCCCGAATCCCATTTCCAGCGCAGGGATGCGCAGGATGTTTGAACGAACGCGGACAGCGCTGCGGAGAGCGACGCGATTTCGACGTAAGGCTTCAAACCGACTTTGCTGTCGGAGTTGGAGAATAATGAGTCTCCGGTGAGTTTCCGGTTATTTTAAACTGGAAACCGTGTGGAGGCAGCGAGAGGGCCCGAGATCATTTACCACTTAGACAGAGGCACCGTCTATCAGCAGCGTTTATTAACTCTCTGTGTGTGGTTTATACAGAGTCTCTGTGTATCCCAGGGAGGTCAGTGTTTATTAACTCTCTGTGTGTGGTTTATACAGAGTCTCTGTGTATCCCAGGGAGGTCAGTGTTTATTAACTCTCTGTGTGTGGTTTATACAGAGTCTCTGTGTATCCCAGGGAGGTCAGTGTTTATTAACTCTCTGTGTGTGGTTTATACAGAGTCTCTGTGGATCCCAGGGAGGTCAGTGTTTATTAACTCTCTGTGTGTGGTTTATACAGAGTCTCTGTGTATCCCAGGGAGGTCAGTGTTTATTAACTCTCTGTGTGTGGTTTATACAGAGGCTCTGTGTATCCCAGGGAGGGTCAGTGTATATTAACTCTGTGTGTGTGGTTTATACAGAGACTCTGTGTATCCCAGGGAGGTCAGTGTATGTTAACTCTCTGTGTGTGGTTTATACAGAGGCTCTGTGTATCCCAGGGAGGGTCAGTGTTTATTAACTCTCTGTGTGTGGTTTATACAGAGTCTCTGTCTATCCCAGGGAGGGTCAGTGTATATTAACTCTCTGTGTGTGGTTTATACAGAGTCTCTGTGTATCCCAGGGAGGTCAGTGTTTATTAACTCTCTGTGTGTGGTTTACACAGAGACTCTGTGTATCCCAGGGTTGGTCAGTATTGATCCATATCGAACAGGGAACTGTATCTGCTCAGCTCTGTCACAGAGGTTTACTTCCCAGTCTCTGGATGGTGATCGGGAGCAGGAGTCTCCGGCTGAAACATCCCTCTCCTCCGAACCTCAATCGAGCGCCTGTCCGAGCAGCAATCTCCACACGGACCAGGGCTGGACCTGTACCTTTGCTGCTGTGTGGGGCTCAAGTGGAGGGTCTGGGAATATGGACAGAGCTGATGAAGGAGGGTGTGAGCTCAGTCTTGTGATGTTGGGAAGCACTGGAGCGGGACGGGCTGTAAGCATTAGGATGTAGATGAGGGAGCCCAGACTCCACTCCGGCCCAGGGAGTCAGACAGTGTGAAGGGCGAGAGAGGCACCATTCCCGTCCCCGAATCCCATTCCCAGCGCAGGGATGCGCAGGATGTGTGAACGAACGCGGACAGCGCTGCGGAGAGCGACGCGATTTCGACGTAAGGCTTCAAACCGACTTTGCTGTCGGAGTTGGAGAATAATGAGTCTCCGGTGAGATTCCGGTTATTTTAAACTGAAACCGTGTGGAGGCAGCGAGAGGGCCCGAGATCATTTACCACTTATACAGAGGCACCGTCTATCAGCAGCGTTTATTAACTCTCTGTGTATCCCAGGGAGGGTCAGTGTATATTAACTCTCTGTGTGTGGTTTATACAGAGTCTCTGTGTATCCCAGGGTGGGTCAGTATTGATCCTTATTGAACAGGGAACTGTTTCTGCTCAGCTCTGTCACAGAGGTTTACTTCCCAGTCTCTGGATGGTGATCGGGAGGAGGAGTCTCTGGCTGAAACATCCCTCTCCTCCGAACCTCAATCGAGCGCCTGTCACAGCAGCAATCTCCACACGGACCAGGGCTGGACCTGTACCTTTGCTGCTGTGTGGGGCTCAAGTGGAGAAGCTGGGAATATGGACAGAGCTGATGAAGGAGGGTGTGAGCTTAGTCTTGTGATGTTGGGAAGCACTGGAGCGGGACGGGCTGTAAGCATTAGGATGTAGATGAGGGAGCCCACATTCCACTCCGGCCCAGGGAGTCAGACAGTGTGAAGGGCGAGAGAGGCACCATTCCCGGCCCCGAATCCCATTTGCAGCGCAGGGATGCGCAGGATGTTTGAACGAACGCGGACAGCGCTGCGGAGAGCGACGCGATTTCGACGTAAGGCTTCAAACCGACTTTGCTGTCGGAGTTGGAGAATAATGAGTCTCCGGTGAGTTTCCGGTTATTTTAAACTGGAAACCGTGTGGAGGCAGCGAGAGGGCCCGAGATCATTTACCACTTAGACAGAGGCACCGTCTATCAGCAGCGTTTATTAACTCTCTGTGTGTGGTTTATACAGAGTCTCTGTGTATCCCAGGGAGGTCAGTGTTTATTAACTCTCTGTGTGTGGTTTATACAGAGTCTCTGTGTATCCCAGGGAGGTCAGTGTTTATTAACTCTCTGTGTGTGGTTTATACAGAGTCTCTGTGTATCCCAGGGAGGTCAGTGTTTATTAACTCTCTGTGTGTGGTTTATACAGAGTCTCTGTGTATCCCAGGGAGGTCAGTGTTTATTAACTCTCTGTGTGTGGTTTATACAGAGTCTCTGTGTATCCCAGGGAGGTCAGTGTTTATTAACTCTCTGTGTGTGGTTTATACAGAGGCTCTGTGTATCCCAGGGAGGGTCAGTGTATATTAACTCTGTGTGTGTGGTTTATACAGAGACTCTGTGTATCCCAGGGAGGTCAGTGTATGTTAACTCTCTGTGTGTGGTTTATACAGAGGCTCTGTGTATCCCAGGGAGGGTCAGTGTTTATTAACTCTCTGTGTGTGGTTTATACAGAGACTCTGTGTATCCCAGGGAGGTCAGTGTATATTAACTCTCTGTGTGTGGTTTATACAGAGACTCTGTGTATCCCAGGGAGGTCAGTGTATATTAACTCTCTGTGTGTGGTTTATACAGAGTCTCTGTGTATCCCAGGGTGGGTCAGTATTTATCCTTTTTGAACAGGGAACTGTTTCTGCTCAGCTCTGTCACAGAGGTTTACTTCCCAGTCTCTGGATGGTGATCGGGAGCAGGAGTCTCCGGCTGAAACATCCCTCTCCTCCGACCCTCAATCGAGCGCCTGTCCGAGCAGCAATCTCCACACGGACCAGGGCTGGACCTGTACCTTTGCTGCTGTGTGGGGCTCAAGTGGAGGTGCTGGGAATATGGACAGAGCTGATGAAGGAGGGTGTGAGCTCAGTCTTGTGATGTTGGGAAGCACTGGAGCGGGACGGGCTGTAAACATTAGGATGTCGATGAGGGAGCCCAGACTCCACTCCAGCCCAGGGAGTCAGACAGTGTGAAGGGCGAGAGAGGCACCATTCCCGTCCCCGAATCCCATTCCCAGCGCAGGGATGCGCAGGATGTTTGGACGAACGCGGACAGCGCTGCGGAGAGCGACGCGATTTCGACGTAAGGCTTCAAACCGACTTTGCTGTCGAAGTTGGAGAATAATGAGTCTCCGGTGAGGTTCCGGTTATTTTAAACTGAAACCGTGTGGAGGCAGCGAGAGGGCCCGAGATCATTTACCACTTAGACAGAGGCACCGTCTATCAGCAGGGTTTATTAACTCTCTGTGTGTGGTTTATACAGAGACTCTGTGTATCCCAGGGAGGTCAGTGTATATTAACTCTCTGTGTGTGGTTTATACAGAGACTCTGTGTATCCCAGGGAGGTCAGTGTTTATTAACTCTCTGTGTGTGGTTTATACAGAGTCTCTGTGTATCCCAGGGAGGTCAGTGTATATTAACTCTCTGTGTGTGGTTTATACAGAGACTCTGTGTATCCCAGGGAGGTCAGTGTTTATTAACTCTCTGTGTGTGGTTTATACAGAGTCTCTGTGTATCCCAGGGAGGTCAGTGTTTATTAACTCTGTGTGTGTGGTTTATACAGAGACTCTGTGTATCCCAGGGAGGTCAGTGTATATTAAATCTCGGTGTGTGGTTTATACAGAGTCTCTGTCTATCCCAGGGAGGGTCAGTGTATATTAACTCTCTGTGTGTGGTTTATACAGAGTCTCTGTGTATCCCAGGGAGGTCAGTGTTTATTAACTCTCTGTGTGTGGTTTATACAGAGTCTCTGTGTATCCCAGGGAGGTCAGTGTTTATTAACTCTCTGTGTGTGGTTTACACAGAGACTCTGTGTATCCCAGGGTTGGTCAGTATTGATCCATATCGAACAGGGAACTGTATCTGCTCAGCTCTGTCACAGAGGTTTACTTCCCAGTCTCTGGATGGTGATCGGGAGCAGGAGTCTCCGGCTGAAACATCCCTCTCCTCCGAACCTCAATCGAGCGCCTGTCCGAGCAGCAATCTCCACACGGACCAGGGCTGGACCTGTACCTTTGCTGCTGTGTGGGGCTCAAGTGGAGGGTCTGGGAATATGGACAGAGCTGATGAAGGAGGGTGTGAGCTCAGTCTTGTGATGTTGGGAAGCACTGGAGCGGGACGGGCTGTAAGCATTAGGATGTAGATGAGGGAGCCCAGACTCCACTCCAGCCCAGGGAGTCAGACAGTGTGAAGGGCGAGAGAGGCACCATTCCCGTCCCCGAATCCCATTCCCAGCGCAGGGATGCGCAGGATGTGTGAACGAACGCGGACAGCGCTGCGGAGAGCGACGCGATTTCGACGTAAGGCTTCAAACCGACTTTGCTGTCGGAGTTGGAGAATAATGAGTCTCCGGTGAGATTCCGGTTATTTTAAACTGAAACCGTGTGGAGGCAGCGAGAGGGCCCGAGATCATTTACCACTTATACAGAGTCAGCGTCTATCAGCAGCGTTTATTAACTCTCTGTGTATCCCAGGGAGGGTCAGTGTATATTAACTCTCTGTGTGTGGTTTATACAGAGTCTCTGTGTATCCCAGGGTGGGTCAGTATTGATCCTTATTGAACAGGGAACTGTTTCTGCTCAGCTCTGTCACAGAGGTTTACTTCCCAGTCTCTGGATGGTGATCGGGAGGAGGAGTCTCTGGCTGAAACATCCCTCTCCTCCGAACCTCAATCGAGCGCCTGTCACAGCAGCAATCTCCACACGGACCAGGGCTGGACCTGTACCTTTGCTGCTGTGTGGGGCTCAAGTGGAGAAGCTGGGAATATGGACAGAGCTGATGAAGGAGGGTGTGAGCTTAGTCTTGTGATGTTGGGAAGCACTGGAGCGGGACGGGCTGTAAGCATTAGGATGTAGATGAGGGAGCCCACATTCCACTCCGGCCCAGGGAGTCAGACAGTGTGAAGGGCGAGAGAGGCACCATTCCCGGCCCCGAATCCCATTTCCAGCGCAGGGATGCGCAGGATGTTTGAACGAACGCGGACAGCGCTGCGGAGAGCGACGCGATTTCGACGTAAGGCTTCAAACCGACTTTGCTGTCGGAGTTGGAGAATAATGAGTCTCCGGTGAGTTTCCGGTTATTTTAAACTGGAAACCGTGTGGAGGCAGCGAGAGGGCCCGAGATCATTTACCACTTAGACAGAGGCACCGTCTATCAGCAGCGTTTATTAACTCTCTGTGTGTGGTTTATACAGAGTCTCTGTGTATCCCAGGGAGGTCAGTGTTTATTAACTCTCTGTGTGTGGTTTATACAGAGTCTCTGTGTATCCCAGGGAGGTCAGTGTTTATTAACTCTCTGTGTGTGGTTTATACAGAGTCTCTGTGTATCCCAGGGAGGTCAGTGTTTATTAACTCTCTGTGTGTGGTTTATACAGAGTCTCTGTGTATCCCAGGGAGGTCAGTGTTTATTAACTCTCTGTGTGTGGTTTATACAGAGTCTCTGTGTATCCCAGGGAGGTCAGTGTTTATTAACTCTCTGTGTGTGGTTTATACAGAGGCTCTGTGTATCCCAGGGAGGGTCAGTGTATATTAACTCTGTGTGTGTGGTTTATACAGAGACTCTGTGTATCCCAGGGAGGTCAGTGTATGTTAACTCTCTGTGTGTGGTTTATACAGAGGCTCTGTGTATCCCAGGGAGGGTCAGTGTTTATTAACTCTCTGTGTGTGGTTTATACAGAGTCTCTGTCTATCCCAGGGAGGGTCAGTGTATATTAACTCTCTGTGTGTGGTTTATACAGAGTCTCTGTGTATCCCAGGGAGGTCAGTGTTTATTAACTCTCTGTGTGTGGTTTATACAGAGTCTCTGTGTATCCCAGGGAGGTCAGTGTTTATTAACTCTCTGTGTGTGGTTTACACAGAGACTCTGTGTATCCCAGGGTTGGTCAGTATTGATCCATATCGAACAGGGAACTGTATCTGCTCAGCTCTGTCACAGAGGTTTACTTCCCAGTCTCTGGATGGTGATCGGGAGCAGGAGTCTCCGGCTGAAACATCCCTCTCCTCCGAACCTCAATCGAGCGCCTGTCCGAGCAGCAATCTCCACACGGACCAGGGCTGGACCTGTACCTTTGCTGCTGTGTGGGGCTCAAGTGGAGGGTCTGGGAATATGGACAGAGCTGATGAAGGAGGGTGTGAGCTCAGTCTTGTGATGTTGGGAAGCACTGGAGCGGGACGGGCTGTAAGCATTAGGATGTAGATGAGGGAGCCCAGACTCCACTCCGGCCCAGGGAGTCAGACAGTGTGAAGGGCGAGAGAGGCACCATTCCCGTCCCCGAATCCCATTCCCAGCGCAGGGATGCGCAGGATGTGTGAACGAACGCGGACAGCGCTGCGGAGAGCGACGCGATTTCGACGTAAGGCTTCAAACCGACTTTGCTGTCGGAGTTGGAGAATAATGAGTCTCCGGTGAGATTCCGGTTATTTTAAACTGAAACCGTGTGGAGGCAGCGAGAGGGCCCGAGATCATTTACCACTTATACAGAGGCACCGTCTATCAGCAGCGTTTATTAACTCTCTGTGTATCCCAGGGAGGGTCAGTGTATATTAACTCTCTGTGTGTGGTTTATACAGAGTCTCTGTGTATCCCAGGGTGGGTCAGTATTGATCCTTATTGAACAGGGAACTGTTTCTGCTCAGCTCTGTCACAGAGGTTTACTTCCCAGTCTCTGGATGGTGATCGGGAGGAGGAGTCTCTGGCTGAAACATCCCTCTCCTCCGAACCTCAATCGAGCGCCTGTCACAGCAGCAATCTCCACACGGACCAGGGCTGGACCTGTACCTTTGCTGCTGTGTGGGGCTCAAGTGGAGAAGCTGGGAATATGGACAGAGCTGATGAAGGAGGGTGTGAGCTTAGTCTTGTGATGTTGGGAAGCACTGGAGCGGGACGGGCTGTAAGCATTAGGATGTAGATGAGGGAGCCCACATTCCACTCCGGCCCAGGGAGTCAGACAGTGTGAAGGGCGAGAGAGGCACCATTCCCGGCCCCGAATCCCATTTCCAGCGCAGGGATGCGCAGGATGTTTGAACGAACGCGGACAGCGCTGCGGAGAGCGACGCGATTTCGACGTAAGGCTTCAAACCGACTTTGCTGTCGGAGTTGGAGAATAATGAGTCTCCGGTGAGTTTCCGGTTATTTTAAACTGGAAACCGTGTGGAGGCAGCGAGAGGGCCCGAGATCATTTACCACTTAGACAGAGGCACCGTCTATCAGCAGCGTTTATTAACTCTCTGTGTGTGGTTTATACAGAGTCTCTGTGTATCCCAGGGAGGTCAGTGTTTATTAACTCTCTGTGTGTGGTTTATACAGAGTCTCTGTGTATCCCAGGGAGGTCAGTGTTTATTAACTCTCTGTGTGTGGTTTATACAGAGTCTCTGTGTATCCCAGGGAGGTCAGTGTTTATTAACTCTCTGTGTGTGGTTTATACAGAGTCTCTGTGTATCCCAGGGAGGTCAGTGTTTATTAACTCTCTGTGTGTGGTTTATACAGAGTCTCTGTGTATCCCAGGGAGGTCAGTGTTTATTAACTCTCTGTGTGTGGTTTATACAGAGGCTCTGTGTATCCCAGGGAGGGTCAGTGTATATTAACTCTGTGTGTGTGGTTTATACAGAGACTCTGTGTATCCCAGGGAGGTCAGTGTATGTTAACTCTCTGTGTGTGGTTTATACAGAGGCTCTGTGTATCCCAGGGAGGGTCAGTGTTTATTAACTCTCTGTGTGTGGTTTATACAGAGACTCTGTGTATCCCAGGGAGGTCAGTGTATATTAACTCTCTGTGTGTGGTTTATACAGAGACTCTGTGTATCCCAGGGAGGTCAGTGTATATTAACTCTCTGTGTGTGGTTTATACAGAGTCTCTGTGTATCCCAGGGTGGGTCAGTATTTATCCTTTTTGAACAGGGAACTGTTTCTGCTCAGCTCTGTCACAGAGATTTACTTCCCAGTCTCTGGATGGTGATCGGGAGCAGGAGTCTCCGGCTGAATCATCCCTCTCCTCCGACCCTCAATCGAGCGCCTGTCCGAGCAGCAATCTCCACACGGACCAGGGCTGGACCTGTACCTTTGCTGCTGTGTGGGGCTCAAGTGGAGGTGCTGGGAATATGGACAGAGCTGATGAAGGAGGGTGTGAGCTCAGTCTTGTGATGTTGGGAAGCACTGGAGCGGGACGGGCTGTAAACATTAGGATGTAGATGAGGGAGCCCAGACTCCACTCCGGCCCAGGGAGTCAGACAGTGTGAAGGGCGAGAGAGGCACCATTCCCGTCCCCGAATCCCATTCCCAGCGCAGGGATGCGCAGGATGTTTGGACGAACGCGGACAGCGCTGCGGAGAGCGACGCGATTTCGACGTAAGGCTTCAAACCGACTTTGCTGTCGGAGTTGGAGAATAATGAGTCTCCGGTGAGGTTCCGGTTATTTTAAACTGAAACCGTGTGGAGGCAGCGAGAGGGCCCGAGATCATTTACCACTTAGACAGAAGCACCGTCTATCAGCAGGGTTTATTAACTCTCTGTGTGTGGTTTATACAGAGACTGTGTGTATCCCAGGGAGGTAAGTGTATATTAACTCTCTGTGTGTGGTTTATACAGAGTCTCTGTGTATCCCAGGGAGGTCAGTGTTTATTAACTCTCTGTGTGTGGTTTATACAGTATCTCTGTGTATCCCAGGGAGGTCAGTGTATATTAACTCTCTGTGTGTGGTTTATACAGAGACTCTGTGTATCCCAGGGAGGTCAGTGTTTATTAACTCTCTGTGTGTGGTTTATACAGAGACTCTGTGTATCCCAGGGAGGTCAGTGTATATTAACTCTCTGTGTGTGGTTTATACAGAGGCTCTGTGTATCCCAGGGAGGTCAGTATATATTAATTTCGGATCGATACAGGGCCATTAGGAGAGAGTGGGGCAGTGGGATTCATTTTGGGATGGATACAAGGCTATTGGGAGAGAGTGGGGCAGTGGGATTAGTTTGGGGATTGATACAAGGCTATTGGGAGAGGGTGGGGCAGTGGGATTAGTTTGGGATTGATACAAGGCTATGGGGAGAGAGCGAGGCAGTGGGATCAGTTTGGGGATTGATACAGGGCTGCGGGGAAAGAGCGGGACAGGGGGATTAGTTTGGGGATTGATACAGGGCTATGGGGAGAGAGTGGGGCAGTGGGATTAGTTTGGGGATTGATACAGGGCTATGGGGAGAGAGCGGGGCAGTGGGATTAGTTTGGGGATTGATACAGGTCTATGGGGAGAGAGTGGGGCAGTGGGATTAGTTTGGGGATTGATACAGGGCTATGGGGAGAGAGCGGGGCAGTGGGATTAGTTTGGGATTGATACAGGGCTATGGGGAGAGAGCGGGGCAGTGGGATTAGTTTGGGGATTGATACAGGGCTATGGGGAGAGAGCGGGGCAGTGGGATTAGTTTGGGGATTGATACAGGGCTAAGGGGAGAGTGTTGATGGATTCAGGAATGTTGATGGATTCTGCTGGTTGTTCTCACATTTAAATAATTCTCCTGAACCCTTTAGGGGGCACAGACCATTACCATCTGTACAAACATGCCCTACCCTCCACCCCTGCCTTCACCCGCATGCCAGTTTACCAGTCTGGCCACCCTTCAGCCTGTGTGTGTGTGTGTGTGTGTGTGTGTGTGTGTACACACGCAGGAAAGTATCCTTATTGAACAGGGAACTGTTTCTGCTCAGCTCTGTCACAGAGGTTTACTTCCCAGTCTCTGGATGGTGATCGGGAGCAGGAGTCTCCGGCTGAAACATCCCTCTCCTCCAACCCTCAATCGAGCGCCTGTCCGAGCAGCAATCTCCACACGGACCCGGGCTGGACCTGTACCTTTGCTGCTGTGTGGGGCTCAAGTGGAGGTGCTGGGAATATGGACAGAGCTGATGAAGGAGGGTGTGAGCTCAGTCTTGTGATGTTGGGAAGCACTGGAGCGGGACGGGCTGTAAACATTAGGATGTCGATGAGGGAGCCCAGACTCCACTCCAGCCCAGGGAGTCAGACAGTGTGAAGGGCGAGAGAGGCACCATTCCCGTCCCCGAATCCCATTCCCAGCGCAGGGATGCGCAGGATGTTTGGACGAACGCGGACAGCGCTGCGGAGAGCGACGCGATTTCGACGTAAGGCTTCAAACCGACTTTGCTGTCGAAGTTGGAGAATAATGAGTCTCCGGTGAGGTTCCGGTTATTTTAAACTGAAACCGTGTGGAGGCAGCGAGAGGGCCCGAGATCATTTACCACTGAGACAGAGGCACCGTCTATCAGCAGGGTTTATTAACTCTCTGTGTGTGGTTTATACAGAGACTCTGTGTATCCCAGGGAGGTCAGTGTATATTAAATCTCGGTGTGTGTGGTTTATACAGAGTCTCTGTGTATCCCAGGGAGGTCAGTGTATATTAACTCTCTGTGTGTGGTTTATACAGAGGCTCTGTGTATCCCAGGGAGGGTCAGTGTATATTAACTCTGTGTGTGTGGTTTATACAGAGACTCTGTGTATCCCAGGGAGGTCAGTGTTTATTAACTCTCTGTGTGTGGTTTATACAGAGGCTCTGTGTATCCCAGGGAGGTCAGTGTTTATTAACTCTCTGTGTGTGGTTTATACAGAGACTCTGTGTATCCCAGGGAGGTCAGTGTTTATTAACTCTCTGTGTGTGGTTTATACAGAGTCTCTGTGTATCCCAGGGAGGTCAGTGTATATTTACTCTCTGTGTGTTGTTTATACAGAGGCTCTGTGTATCCCAGGGAGGTCAGTATATATTAATTTCGGATCGATACAGGGCCATTAGGAGAGAGTGGGGCAGTGGGATTCATTTTGGGATGGATACAAGGCTATTGGGAGAGAGTGGGGCAGTGGGATTAGTTTGGGGATTGATACAAGGCTATTGGGAGAGGGTGGGGCAGTGGGATTAGTTTGGGATTGATACAAGGCTATGGGGAGAGAGCGAGGCAGTGGGATCAGTTTGGGGATTGATACAGGGCTGCGGGGAAAGAGCGGGACAGGGGGATTAGTTTGGGGATTGATACAGGGCTATGGGGAGAGAGTGGGGCAGTGGGATTAGTTTGGGGATTGATACAGGGCTATGGGGAGAGAGCGGGGCAGTGGGATTAGTTTGGGGATTGATACAGGTCTATGGGGAGAGAGTGGGGCAGTGGGATTAGTTTGGGGATTGATACAGGGCTATGGGGAGAGAGCGGGGCAGTGGGATTAGTTTGGGATTGATACAGGGCTATGGGGAGAGAGCGGGGCAGTGGGATTAGTTTGGGGATTGATACAGGGCTATGGGGAGAGAGCGGGGCAGTGGGATTAGTTTGGGGATTGATACAGGGCTAAGGGGAGAGTGTTGATGGATTCAGGAATGTTGATGGATTCTGCTGGTTGTTCTCACATTTAAATAATTCTCCTGAACCCTTTAGGGGGCACAGACCATTACCATCTGTACAAACATGCCCTACCCTCCACCCCTGCCTTCACCCGCATGCCAGTTTACCAGTCTGGCCACCCTTCAACCTGTGTGTGTGTGTGTGTGTGTGTGTGTGTGTGTGTGTGTACACACGCAGGAAAGTATCCTTATTGAACAGGGAACTGTTTCTGCTCAGCTCTGTCACAGAGGTTTACTTCCCAGTCTCTGGATGGTGATCGGGAGCAGGAGTCTCCGGCTGAAACATCCCTCTCCTCCGACCCTCAATCGAGCGCCTGTCCGAGCAGCAATCTCCACACGGACCCGGGCTGGACCTGTACCTTTGCTGCTGTGTGGGGCTCAAGTGGAGGTGCTGGGAATATGGACAGAGCTGATGAAGGAGGGTGTGAGCTCAGTCTTGTGATGTTGGGAAGCACTGGAGCGGGACGGGCTGTAAGCATTAGGATGTCGATGAGGGAGCCCAGACTCCACTCCAGCCCAGGGAGTCAGACAGTGTGAAGGGCGAGAGAGGCACCATTCCCGTCCCCGAATCCCATTCCCAGCGCAGGGATGCGCAGGATGTTTGGACGAACGCGGACAGCGCTGCGGAGAGCGACGCGATTTCGACGTAAGGCTTCAAACCGACTTTGCTGTCGAAGTTGGAGAATAATGAGTCTCCGGTGAGGTTCCGGTTATTTTAAACTGAAACCGTGTGGAGGCAGCGAGAGGGCCCGAGATCATTTACCACTTAGACAGAGGCACCGTCTATCAGCAGGGTTTATTAACTCTGTGTGTGTGGTTTATACAGAGACTCTGTGTATCCCAGGGAGGTCAGTGTTTATTAACTCTCTGTGTGTGGTTTATACAGAGACTCTGTGTATCCCAGGGAGGTCAGTGTTTATTAACTCTCTGTGTGTGGGTTATACAGAGACTCTGTGTATCCCAGGGAGGGTCAGTGTATATTAACTCTCTGTGTGTGGTTTATACAGAGACTCTGTGTATCCCAGGGAGGTCAGTGTATATTAAATCTCGGTGTGTGGTTTATACAGAGACTCTGTGTATCCCAGGGAGGTCAGTGTATATTAACTCTCTGTGTGTGGTTTATACAGAGTCTCTGTCTATCCCAGGGAGGTCAGTGTATATTAACTCTCTGTGTTTGGTTTATACAGAGACTCTGTGTATCCCAGGGTTGGTCAGTATTGATCCATATCGAACAGGGAACTGTATCTGCTCAGCTCTGTCACAGAGGTTTACTTCCCAGTCTCTGGATGGTGATCGGGAGCAGGAGTCTCCGGCTGAAACATCCCTCTCCTCCGAACCTCAATCGAGCGCCTGTCCGAGCAGCAATCTCCACACGGACCAGGGCTGGACCTGTACCTTTGCTGCTGTGTGGGGCTCAAGTGGAGGTGCTGGGAATATGGACAGAGCTGATGAAGGAGGGTGTGAGCTCAGTCTTGTGATGTTGGGAAGCACTGGAGCGGGACGGGCTGTAAGCATTAGGATGTAGATGAGGGAGCCCAGACTCCACTCCGGCCCAGGGAGTCAGACAGTGTGAAGGGCGAGAGAGGCACCATTCCCGGCCCCGAATCCCATTCCCAGCGCAGGGATGCGCAGGATGTGTGAACGAACGCGGACAGCGCTGCGGAGAGCGACGCGATTTCGACGTAAGGCTTCAAACCGACTTTGCTGTCGGAGTTGGAGAATAATGAGTCTCCGGTGAGATTCCGGTTATTTTAAACTGAAACCGTGTGGAGGCAGCGAGAGGGCCCGAGATCATTTACCACTTATACAGAGGCACCGTCTATCAGCAGCGTTTATTAACTCTCTGTGTATCCCAGGGAGGGTCAGTGTATATTAACTCTCTGTGTGTGGTTTATACAGAGTCTCTGTGTATCCCAGGGTGGGTCAGTATTGATCCTTATTGAACAGGGAACTGTTTCTGCTCAGCTCTGTCACAGAGGTTTACTTCCCAGTCTCTGGATGGTGATCGGGAGGAGGAGTCTCTGGCTGAAACATCCCTCTCCTCCGAACCTCAATCGAGCGCCTGTCAGAGCAGCAATCTCCACACGGACCAGGGCTGGACCTGTACCTTTGCTGCTGTGTGGGGCTCAAGTGGAGAAGCTGGGAATATGGACAGAGCTGATGAAGGAGGGTGTGAGCTCAGTCTTGTGATGTTGGGAAGCACTGGAGCGGGACGGGCTGTAAGCATTAGGATGTAGATGAGGGAGCCCACATTCCACTCCGGCCCAGGGAGTCAGACAGTGTGAAGGGCGAGAGAGGCACCATTCCCGGCCCCGAATCCCATTTCCAGCGCAGGGATGCGCAGGATGTTTGAACGAACGCGGACAGTGCTGCGGAGAGCGACGCGATTTCGACGTAAGGCTTCAAACCGACTTTGCTGTCGGAGTTGGAGAATAATGAGTCTCCGGTGAGTTTCCGGTTATTTTAAACTGGAAACCGTGTGGAGGCAGCGAGAGGGCCCGAGATCATTTACCACTTAGACAGAGGCACCGTCTATCAGCAGGGTTTATTAACTCTCTGTGTGTGGTTTATACAGAGACTCTGTGTATCCCAGGGAGGTCAGTGTTTATTAACTCTCTGTGTGTGGTTTATACAGAGTCTCTGTGTATCCCAGGGAGGTCAGTGTTTATTAACTCTCTGTGTGTGGTTTATACAGAGTCTCTGTGTATCCCAGGGAGGTCAGTGTATATTAAATCTCGGTGTGTGGTTTATACAGAGGCTCTGTGTATCCCAGGGAGGGTCAGTGTATATTAACTCTCTGTGTGTGGTTTATACAGAGACTCTGTGTATCCCAGGGAGGTCACAGTGTATGTTAACTCTCTGTGTGTGGTTTATACAGAGTCTCTGTGTATCCCAGGGAGGGTCAGTGTATATTAACTCTCTGTGTGTGGTTTATACAGAGTCTCTGTGTATCCCAGGGTGGGTCAGTATTTATCCTTTTTGAACAGGGAACTGTTTCTGCTCAGCTCTGTCACAGAGGTTTACTTCCCAGTCTCTGGATGGTGATCGGGAGCAGGAGTCTCCGGCTGAAACATCCCTCTCCTCCGACCCTCAATCGAGCGCCTGTCCGAGCAGCAATCTCCACACGGACCCGGGCTGGACCTGTACCTTTGCTGCTGTGTGGGGCTCAAGTGGAGAAGCTGGGAATATGGACAGAGCTGATGAAGGAGGGTGTGAGCTCAGTCTTGTGATGTTGGGAAGCACTGGAGCGGGACGGGCTGTAAACATTAGGATGTCGATGAGGGAGCCCAGACTCCACTCCAGCCCAGGGAGTCAGACAGTGTGAAGGGCGAGAGAGGCACCATTCCCGTCCCCGAATCCCATTCCCAGCGCAGGGATGCGCAGGATGTTTGGACGAACGCGGACAGCGCTGCGGAGAGCGACGCGATTTCGACGTAAGGCTTCAAACCGACTTTGCTGTCGGAGTTGGAGAATAATGAGTCTCCGGTGAGGTTCCGGTTATTTTAAACTGAAACCGTGTGGAGGCAGCGAGAGGGCCCGAGATCATTTACCACTTAGACAGAGGCACCGTCTATCAGCAGGGTTTATTAACTCTCTGTGTGTGGTTTATACAGAGTCTCTGTGTATCCCAGGGAGGTCAGTGTATATTTACTCTCTGTGTGTTGTTTCTACAGAGGCTCTGTGTATCCCAGGGAGGTCAGTATATATTAATTTCGGATCGATACAGGGCCATTAGGAGAGAGTGGGGCAGTGGGATTCATTTTGGGATGGATACAAGGCTATTGGGAGAGAGTGGGGCAGTGGGATTAGTTTGGGGATTGATACAAGGCTATTGGGAGAGGGTGGGGCAGTGGGATTAGTTTGGGATTGATACAAGGCTATGGGGAGAGAGCGAGGCAGTGGGATCAGTTTGGGGATTGATACAGGGCTGCGGGGAAAGAGCGGGACAGGGGGATTAGTTTGGGGATTGATACAGGTCTATGGGGAGAGAGTGGGGCAGTGGGATTAGTTTGGGGATTGATACAGGGCTATGGGGAGAGAGCGGGGCAGTGGGATTAGTTTGGGGATTGATACAGGGCTATGGGGAGAGAGGGGGGCAGTGGGATTAGTTTGGGGATTGATACAGGGCTATGGGGAGAGAGCGGGGCAGTGGGATTAGTTTGGGATTGATACAGGGCTATGGGGAGAGTGTTGATGGATTCAGGAATGTTGATGGATTCTGCTGGTTGTTCTCACATTTAAATAATTCACCTGAACCCTTTAGGGGGCACAGACCATTAGCACCTGTACAAACATGCCCTACCCTCCACCCCTGCCTTCACCCGCATGCCAGTTTACCAGTCTGGCCACCCTTCAGCCTGTGTGTGTGTGTGTGTGTACACACGCAGGAAAGTATCCTTATTGAACAGGGGACTGTATCTGCTCAGCTCTGTCACAGAGGTTTACTTCCCAGTCTCTGGATGTTGATCGGGAGCCGGAGTCTCCGGCTGAAACATCCCTCTCCTCCCAACCTCAATCGAGCGCCTGTCAGAGCAGCAATCCTCACACAGACCAGGGCTGGACCTGTACCTTTGCTGCTGTGTGGGGCTCAAGTGGAGGGTCTGGGAATATGGACAGAGCTGATGAAGGAGGGTGTGAGCTCAGTCTTGTGATGTTGGGAAGCACTGGAGCGGGACGGGCTGTAAACATTAGGATGTAGATGAGGGAGCCCAGTCTCTACTCCGGCCCAGGGAGTCAGACAGTGTGAAGGGCGAGAGAGGCACCATTCCCGTCCCCGAATCCCATTCCCAGCGCAGGGATGCGCAGGATGTTTGGACGAACGCGGACAGCGCTGCGGAGAGCGACGCGATTTCGACGTAAGGCTTCAAACCGACTTTGCTGTCGGAGTTGGAGAATAATGAGTCTCCGGTGAGGTTCCGCTTATTTTAAACTGGAACCGTGTGGAGGCAGCGAGAGGGCCCGAGATCATTTACCACTTAGACAGAGGCACCGTCTATCAGCAGGGTTTATTAACTCTCTGTGTGTGGTTTATACAGAGTCTCTGTGTATCCCAGGGAGGTCAGTGTATATTAACTCTCTGTGTGTGGTTTATACAGAGTCTCTGTGTATCCCAGGGAGGTCAGTGTATATTTACTCTCTGTGTGTTGTTTATACAGAGACTCTCTGTATCCCAGGGAGGCCAGTGTTTTTTGACCCCCTGTGTGTGGTTCCCTCAGCCAGTGCCTTCGTTTCTCTGAAGACCAGTCACTCAGCAAACAGGAACCTCACAGATCCTCACCAGAGCTCCCAGGTGGGAGATCGCAGGCCTGTGCACAATGGACGCCCTCACGGAGTCAAGGAGAAAGGCAGCAGTCGAAAATCATATCTCAGCTCTCAGGAATGTAATGGTGAGTGGGAGCCTGACACTGACAGAGTGCTGTCCCTGTTCCCTTCAGACCAAATCCAAGGGAGCCGGGATTAGGAATACATGAGCCGAACAGAATGTGGCCTGGAACTAACAGGGCTGGACAATATGCTTCACTTCAGTGGTCAAGATCTCTGCATAGACCACCCCCACCACCCAGCCAATCCCCACCAAACCCCCAACCCCCCAGCTCTGGAACTTGCATTCTTTTCTGACCCCGTACCTCAGAAAGGAGGAATTGGTTTTGGGTGTCGAGTGATACCGTGCCTAAAGGAATTTTCTTCTGAGGACAGTTTGTAAAGATTTGTCTCGCATTCGCTCTCGTATCCGATCGGCGATCTGATCGAGGGGGTTTCAGATCATGAAAGGATTGGATAGGGTCGATAGAGAGAAGGTATTTCCTCTGTTGGGGGTGGGGGGAGACCCAGAACATTGGGGCAGAATGTTAAAACTGGAGCCAGGCCGTTCAGGAGGCCCCTATTCACGCAGAGGCTGGTGGAACTCTCTCCTGTCGAGGCTGAGGGCAAATTCAAAATGACAAATTTGAGGTTGTCATTGGACCCAAGGGTGTTAAGGGTGATTGGAATTAAGGTGGAAAGTAGATAATGGAGTGTAAGTGGAGTATAATGTGGGACAATGTGAACCTGTTCACTTGGGCAGGACGAGTAGAACAGCAGCATATTGTTTAAATAGAGAGGGATTACAGAACTCTGCGGTACAGAGGGATCTGGGTGTCCTGGTGCATGAATCACATCAAGTTAGTCTGCAGGTACAGCAAGTGATTAGGAAGGCAAGTGGCACGTTGGTGTTTATTGCAAGGGGAATGGAGTATAGAAGTAGGGAAGTTTTACTACAGCTGTACAGGGCCTTGGTGAGACCACATCTGGAGTACTGTGTACGGTTTTGGACTCCTTATTTAAGAAAGGATAGAATTGCACTCGAGGCAGTTCAGAGAAGTTATCCCTGGGATGAGGGGGTTATCCTGTGAAGAAAGGTTGGGCCTGTATCCATTGCAGTTTAGAAGAGTGAGGGGTGATCTTATTGAAACTGATGAGATCCTGAGGGGGCTTGACAGGGTGGACGCTGAGAACATGTCTCCTGTTGTGGGGGAGCCTAGAACTGGGGGACACAGTTTAAAGATTCAAGGGTCTCCCACTTAAGACAGAGATAAGGAGATTTTTTATTTTCATGAGTCTGTGGGACTCTGTTCCCCAGAGAACAGTGGAGGCTGTGAATATTTTTAAGGTAGCGGTGGATAGATTCTTGACCAGCAAGACGGTCATGGGGCTGAGATGGGCAGGCAGGAGAGTGGCATCGAGGCCACAGTCAGATCAGCCATGATCTTGCTGGAGCAGACACCAAGGGGCTGAATGGCCTCCTCCCTCTCCTAATTCGTATGTAGATTGGCTGTGATCCAATTGAATGCTGGAACTTGTCCAAGGGGCTGAGTGGCCTCCTCCTGTTCCTCTGTTCGGAGTTTCCAACTCATGCTTTTGTGAAATTCTCAGCATTGGAAAGGCAAGGGCTACTATAATGCACCCTGCCCGGCATTGAGGGTGCTTCAGAAGACTGCAGTTCCTACAGGTTGAACTGGGGGTATTTGCCACTGTTGTTGGGTGTTGGATACCATTCAGTATGTTTTAATGATGCCTTGTCATCTGAAGTCAGTTAACTGTATGTCTTTATTAACTACAGGAACAATGCACATACACACAGTAAGGGGTTCAAGCCGTCTCCGTGCTTGCTTGCGCACACGGCTCTGTCCTGACACCAGACTGACCTCGAGGTGCAGGTCGTGTGTGGGCGGTACTGCACCCCGTCCCACATTAACTCTTCATGTGCCGGATCCTTGTGCTCCAGCCGCGAGTATGTGGGCTGGGGATAGCTGCTTCACCATGCCAGAATCGGTGCTCTGGGATAGAACCGGGACAGAGAGAGTGACCAAAAAAACCCAGCAACAGTGAAATAGAGACAGAAAAGAGAGGGGTTGGTGAGACCATCAGAACCCAGTACATATTCAACGTGGAGAAATGTGAAAAGACGTATCTGAGAAGCTGGATTAAGCAGAACCCATCGTTTCAGAAAATCTAGGAAAATAAGATTCAAAAATAGGAGCAGGGGTGAGCGATTCACCCCCTTTAGCCCACTCCGCTATTCAACTGGATCATCGCTAACCTTGTACCTCAACTCCATCTTCCCAACTATCCCCATATCCCTTAATCCCCTTAGGACCCATTAAGCTGTTACTCTAAGTCTTGACTATATTCATTGACTGAATTCACACTCTCCTCGGGTAGAGAATTCCAAAATTTCACTACCCACTTGAGTCAAGAAATTTCATCTCAGTTCAAAACCCCTTATCCTGAGACTCTGACCCCATGTTCTAGAGGAAAAACTTTTTTACCCAGAGGGCGGTGACGGTCTGGAATGCGCTGCCTGGGAGGGTGGTGGAGGTGGGTTAGCCTCACATCCTTTAAAAAGTACCTGGATGAGCACTTGGCATCGTCATAACATTCGAGGCTATGGGCCAAGTGCTGGTAAATGGGATTAGGGAGGTAGGTCAGGTGTTTCTCACATGTCGGTGCAGACTCGATGGGCCGAAGGGCCTCTTCTGCTCTGTGTGAATCTGTGATTCTCCAGCCAGAGTGGGGAAACAGCCTCTCAGTGTCTACCTTGCCAAGTCCCTTAAGTATTTGACATGTTTCACTACGAGCATCTCTCATTCTTCTAAACCCGAGGAAATATAGGCCTGATTTACGCCATCTCTCAGGGGACAGTCCCCATCATACCAGGAACCAGTCAAGTGAACCTTCAAGGCAAGTATTCCCTTCCCCTGGGTAAGGTGACTACAAATGGACGCTTTACTCCAGGCGTGGTCTCACCGAGGCTCTGCAGTGAGATATCGGATGAGAGGCTGTAGATAAGATTTAGTAGATTGGTATCAATGGGTGAGCGACCTCAGTGACTTGGAGAAACTGATATTGTTCAGCACAGAGCAGTGACTCACTGGAGAGTTCACAGAGCTTTCAAAATCATGAAGGATTTTTTTTAAAGAGATTAAATAAGAGGCAACTGTTTCCAGTGACAGGAGGGTCAGGAAGCAGAGGGACACAGATCGAAGAGAACCAGAGGGACGCAGAGTGAAGAGAACCAGAGGGACGCAGAGTGAGGAGAACCAGAGGGACGCAGAGTGAGGAGAACCAGAGGGAGGCAGAGTGAAGAGAACCAGAGGGAGGCAGAGTGAAGAGAACCAGAGTGACGCAGAGGGAAGAGAACCAGAGGGACGCTGAGTGAAGAGAACCAGAGGGACGCAGAGGGAAGAGAACCAGAGGGACGCTGAGTGAAGAGAACCAGAGGGACGCAGAGTGAAGAGGACCAGAGGGACGCAGAGTGAAGAGGACCAGAGGGACGCAGAGGGAAGAGAACCAGAGGGACGCTGAGTGAAGAGAACCAGAGGGACGCAGAGTGAAGAGGACCAGAGGGACGCAGAGTGAAGAGGACCAGAGGGACGCAGAGTGAAGAGGACCAGAGGGACGCAGAGGGAAGAGAACCAGAGGGAGGCAGAGAGAAGAGGACCAGAGGGAGGCAGAGCGAAGAGGACCAGAGGGACGCCGAGCGAAGAGGACCAGAGGGACGCCGAGCGAAGAGGACCAGAGGGACGCCGAGCGAAGAGGACCAGAGGGACGCCGAGCGAAGAGGACCAGAGGGACGCCGAGCGAAGAGGACCAGAGGGACGCCGAGCGAAGAGGACCAGAGGGACGCCGAGCGAAGAGGACCAGAGGGACGCCGAGTGAAGAGGACCAGAGGGACGCCGAGTGAAGAGGACCAGAGGGAGGCAGAGAGAGGAGGACCAGAGGGAGGCAGAGCGAGGAGGACCAGAGGGAGGCAGAGAGAGGAGGACCAGAGGGACGCCGAGCGAGGAGGACCAGAGGGAGGCAGAGAGAGGAGGACCAGAGGGAGGCAGAGAGAGGAGAACCAGAGGGAGGCAGAGAGAGGAGAACCAGAGGGAGGCAGAGAGAGGAGGACCAGAGGGAGGCAGAGAGAGGAGGACCAGAGGGAGGCAGAGAGAGGAGGACCAGAGGGACGCCGAGCGAGGAGGACCAGAGGGAGGCAGAGAGAGGAGAACCAGAGGGAGGCAGAGAGAGGAGAAGCAGAGGGAGGCAGAGAGAGGAGGACCAGAGGGAGGCAGAGAGAGGAGAAGCAGAGGGAGGCAGAGAGAGGAGAACCAGAGGGAGGCAGAGAGAGGAGAAGCAGAGGGAGGCAGAGAGAGGAGGACCAGAGGGAGGCAGAGAGAGGAGGACCAGAGGGAGGCAGAGAGAGGAGAAGCAGAGGGAGGCAGAGAGAGGAGGACCAGAGGGAGGCAGAGAGAGGAGAAGCAGAGGGAGGCAGAGAGAGGAGGACCAGAGGGAGGCAGAGAGAGGAGGACCAGAGGGAGGCAGAGAGAGGGGACGCAGAGGGAGGCAGAGAGAGGAGAAGCAGAGGGAGGCAGAGAGAGGAGAAGCAGAGGGAGGCAGAGAGAGGAGGACCAGAGGGAGGCAGAGAGAGGAGGACCAGAGGGAGGCAGAGAGAGGAGAAGCAGAGGGAGGCAGAGAGAGGAGGACCAGAGGGAGGCAGAGAGAGGAGGACCAGAGGGAGGCAGAGAGAGGAGGACCAGAGGGAGGCAGAGCGAGGAGGACCAGAGGGAGGCAGAGAGAGGAGAAGCAGAGGGAGGCAGAGAGAGGAGAAGCAGAGGGAGGCAGAGAGAGGAGAAGCAGAGGGAGGCAGAGAGAGGAGGACCAGAGGAGGAAAGAGGAGGATTTTTCTTGACACAGCCAGTTCTGGGACATGTAATGCTCTGCCTGCGAGGATGGTGGAAGTTTATTCCCGAATATTTTAAAATGGATAATCAATCTTTCTTTCAAAAGGAAAGATTTCCAGAGCTGTGGGGAAACAGCAAGAGAGCAGGATTAATAGGACAGCTCCTTCAAAGATCCGACACAGGGAGAATGACCATCTTCCCGGCTGGGATATCCCACACTTGGACACCAGCTGTGAAAGCCACTTTCCCCAGAGAGTCGCGCTCATATATCACATAATCACCAATATATCACCAATATATCACATATATCACCAATATATCACCAATATATCACCAATATATCACCAATATATCTCCAATATATCACCAATATATCACCAATATATCTCATATATCACCAATATATCACCAATATATCTCCTATATCACCAGTATATCACCAATATATCACCAATATATCACCAATATATCTCATATATCACCAATATATCTCCTATATCACCAGTATATCACCAATATATCACCAATATATCACCAATATATCTCATATATCACCAATATATCACCAATATATCTCCTATATCACCAGTATATCACCAGTATATCACCAATATATCACCAATATATCACCAATATATCACCAATATATCACATATATCACCAATATATCACCAATATATCACCAATATATCACCAATATATCACCAATATATCACCAATATATCTCATATATCACCAATATATCACCAATATATCTCCTATATCACCAATATATCACCAATATATCACCAATATATCACCAATATATCTCATATATCACCAATATATCACCAATATATCTCCTATATCACCAATATATCACCAATATATCACCAATATATCACCAATATATCTCCTATATCACCAATATATCACCAATATATCTCCTATATCACCAATATATCACCAATATATCACCAATATATCTCATATATCACCAATATATCACCAATATATCTCCTATATCACCAATATATCACCAATATATCACATATATCACCAATATATCTCATATATCACCAATATATCTCATATATCACCAATATATCTCCTATATCACCAATATATCACCAATATATCTCCCATATCACCAATATATCACCAATATATCACATATATCACCAATATATCTCATATATCACCAATATATCTCCTATATCACCAATATATCACCAATATATCTCCTATATCACCAATATATCTCCTATATCACCAATATATCACCAATATATCACATATATCACCAATATATCTCATATATCACCAATATATCTCCTATATCACCAATATATCTCCTATATCACCAATATATCACCAATATATCTCCTATATCACCAATATATCACCAATATATCACATATA
Source organism: Cetorhinus maximus (assembly GCF_964194155.1). Taxonomy (NCBI): domain Eukaryota; kingdom Metazoa; phylum Chordata; class Chondrichthyes; order Lamniformes; family Cetorhinidae; genus Cetorhinus; species Cetorhinus maximus. Next base: position 41,289 of record NW_027598472.1, read on the forward strand.
TCACCAATATATCTCATATATCACCAATATATCACCAATATATCACCAATATATCACCAATATATCTCATATATCACATATATCACCAATATATCTCATATATCACATAATCACCAATATATCTCCTATATCACCAATATATCACCAATATATCACCAATATATCACCAGTATATCACCAATATATCTCATATATCACATATATCACCAATATATCTCATATATCACCAATATATCACCAATATATCTCCTATATCACCAATATATCTCCTATATCACCAATAAAACTCCTATATCACCAATATATCTCCTATATTACCAATAGGCCCAGCTCAAGGTACAGCACAGGGTTAGATACAGAGTAAAGCTCCCTCTACACCGTCCCCATCAAACACTCCCAGGACAGGTACAGCACGGGGTTAGATACAGAGTAAAGCTCCCTCTACACTGTCCCCATCAAACACTCCCAGGACAGGTACAACACGGGGTTAGATACAGAGTAAAGCTCCCTCTACACCGTCCCCATCAAACACTCCCAGGACTGGTACAGCACGGGGTTAGATACAGAGTAAAGCTCCCTCTACACCGTCCCCATCAAACACTCCCAGGACAGGTACAGCACAGGGTTAGATACAGAGTAAAGCTCCCTCTACACCGTCCCCATCAAACACTCCCAGGACAGGTACAGCACGGGGTTAGATACAGAGTAAAGCTCCCTCTACACCGTCCCCATCAAACACTCCCAGGACAGGTACAGCACGGGGTTAGATACAGAGTAAAGCTCCCTCTACACCGTCCCCATCAAACACTCCCAGGACAGGTACAGCACGGGGTTAGATACAGAGTAAAGCTCCCTCAACACTGTCCCCATCAAACACTCCCAGGACAGGTACAGCACGGGGTTAGATACAGAGTAAAGCTCCCTCTGCACTGTGAGGTTGTGTTATGGGACTACCCCACCAGTAGAGGTGTCCGAGCAGATTGTGATTAGTTGTTAATGCCTTCCTGTTAATCCCAACAGGGAGCTCCAGTAAATCCGATTCCCGGGAGGGAGAGCGAAGACCTCGGAGCCTCTCGGCACCACGTGACATCCCAGGAGTAAGGTGCGTGGAGGGACTGCTTCTGTCATTTATGTTGTACAGACTATGAGGTGTCCTTTATCCCAGGAGCACAGGATGCCGGACTCCCCAGGGTGGGGTCGGTAACCAGAGGAACACAGATGGAAGACAATTGGTAAAAGAAGCAGAGTGGGGGAGATGGGGAGAGACATTTCACGCAGCCAGTTATTGTGATCAGGAACATGCTGCTGAAAGGGCATTCAGTGGAAGCAGATTCAATCAGAACAAAAGGGAAAATTGCATAAATACTTGCAGGGGCAGCATTTGCCGGATGATGGGGGATGGAGCAGGGAGGAGCGCGATTAATCGAGCTATTGCTTGAAAGAGCAGTACGGAGATGACGGGCTGAAGGGCCTCCTCGGTAAACTGGTCACCTTGCTGTTTGAGCTGGTCATTCTTGTGATACTCTTTGTTTGATATTACTCTACGCGAAACCAACTGCCCCGTTTCCTTCAGTGACACCGGGGATTGCAGCTCAGTCACAGTGAAAAAGCCAAGAGCAGCCTGGAGGGGCCGCAGTGCCAGCCAGTGCCCTGCTGGAGGGGCTGCAGTGCCAGCCAGTGCCCTGCTGGAGGGGCTGCAGTGTCTCGTTGGAGGGGCCGCAGTGCCAGCACTTTGGGCCCCGGGTCACTCCCAGTGAGACCTGTGCTGTGTGGGCCCCGGGTCACTCCCAGTGAGGCCTGTGCTGTGTGGGCCCCGGGTCACTCCCAGTGAGGCCTGTGCCGTGTGGGCCCCGGGTCACTCCCAGTGAGGCCTGTGCCGTGTGGGCCCCGGGTCACTCCCAGTGAGACCTGTGCTGTGTGGGCCCCGGGTCACTCCCAGTGAGACCTGTGCTGTGTGGGCCCCGGGTCACTCCCAGTGAGGCCTGTGCCGTGTGGGCCCCGGGTCACTCCCAGTGAGGCCTGTGCCGTGTGGGCCCCGGGTCACTCCCAGTGAGGCCTGTGCCGTGTGGGCCCCGGGTCACTCCCAGTGAGGCCTGTGCCGTGTGGGCCCTGGGTCACTCCCAGTGAGGCCTGTGCCGTGTGGGCCCCGGGTCACTCCCAGTGAGGCCTGTGTTGTGTGGGCCCCGTGTCACTCCCAGTGAGGCCTGTGCTGTGTGGGCCCCGGGTCACTCCCAGTGAGGCCTGTGCCGTGTGGGCCCCGGGTCACTCCCAGTGAGGCCTGTGCTGTGTGGGCCCCGGGTCACTCCCAGTGAGGCCTGTGCTGTGTGGGCCCCGGGTCACTCCCAGTGAGGGCTGTGCTGTGTGGGCCCCGGGTCACTCCCAGTGAGGCCTGTGCCGTGTGGGCCCCGGGTTACTCCCAGTGAGGCCTGTGCCGTGTGGGCCCCGGGTTACTCCCAGTGAGGCCTGTGCTGTGCAGGGTCTGGGTCACTCCCAGTGAGGCCTGTGCTGTGTGGGCCCGGGTTA
>NW_027598473.1:0-43800 GCF_964194155.1 Cetorhinus maximus
CACAAGGGGAGATTGGGTTGGGGGAGATGAAGGATTGGCAGTTTTTATTTGGTTGAGGGGTCCTCCTGCCCCTCCCCCCGCCCCCAACCACCCACCCCCCACCCCACCCACCCCCCATCACTGTCACTCACCCACATCACCGTCACTCACCCCCATCACCGTCACTCACCCCTCCATCACCGTCACTCACCCCCATCACCGTCACTCACCCCCATCACCGTCAATCACCCCCATCACCGTCACTCACCCCCATCACCGTCACTCACCCCCATCACCGTCACTCACCCCCATCACCGTCAATCACCCCCATCACCGTCACTCACCCACATCCCCGTCACTCACCCCCATCACCGTCACTCACCCCCATCACCGTCACTCACCCCCATCACCGTCACTCACCCCCATCACCGTCACTCACCCCCATCATCGTCACTCACCCCCATCACCATCCGGCGCGCCAACCGACCCAAACCACGTGGCCGCTGTGCGAGATCCCATGGGTGGCAGGAGAGAGAGAGAGTTGGGGGGAGGGGGAGTGTTTGTGGGGGGAGGGGAGAGAGACGGCCAGCGGGGTCATCCAGCCTGGCCGGAGGGAGTGAGGGAGGGTTGCTGGGCTGGGAACTCCAGAGGAATCTCGCCCTCCACGCGCGCCGCACTCCCTAACACAACAACACAAGGATTAGACCATAAGACACAGGGGCAGAAATGAGGCCATTCGGCCCATCCAGTCTGCTCCTGCCATTCAATCATGGCTGATAAGTTTCTCAACCCCATTCTCCCGCCTTCTCCCCGTAACCTTTGATCCCCTTACCAATCAAGAACCTATCTATCTCGGTCTTAAATACACTCAATGACCTGTCCCTCCACAGCCTTCTGTGGCAATGAATTCCATAGATTCACCACTCTCTCTGGCTAAAGAAGTTTCTCCTCATCTCTGTTCTAAAAGGTCTTCCCTTTACTCTGAGGCTGTGCCCTCGGGTCCTAGTCTCTCCTACTAATGGAAACATCTTCCCCCACGTCCACTCTATCCAGGCCTTTCAGTATTCTGTAAGTTTCAATCAGATCCCCCCTCATCCTTCTAAACTCCATCGAGCATAGACCCAGAGTCCTCAAACGTTCCTCATATGTTCAGCCTTTCGTTCCTGGGATCGTTCTCGTGAACATCCTCTGGACCCTCTCCAGGGCCAGCACATCCTTCCTGAGATACGGGGCCCAAAATTGCTCACAATATTCTCATTGTGGTCTGACCAGAGCCGTATAAAGCCTCAGCAGCACATCCCTGCTTTTATATTCTAGTCCTCTCCAAATAAATGCCAACATTGCATTTTCCTTCCTAACTATCGACTCAACCTGCAAATTAACCTTAAGAGAATCCTGGACTAGGACTCCCAAGTCCCTTTGCGCTCCAGATTTCTGAATTCTCTCCCCATTTAGAAAATAGTCTATGCCTCTATTCTTCCTCCCAAAGTGCATGGACCTCAGACTTGCCCACGTTGTATTCCATCTGCCACTTCTTTGCCCATTCTCCTAACCTGTCCAAATCCTTCTGCAGCCTCCCCGCCTCCTCAACACTACCTGTCCCTCCACCTATCTGATACGTGTGACTCATGTGGGGCTTTGTAGACGTTGTCCTTCCTGCTAGTTTGGTGTAGAGGTGGTCAATCTTGGGGAATAGGGGACCTGTGCAGTTTGGCTGCTCTGTTGACCATTAGTTTACAGTCTCCCCCAACACAGGGCTGGTCTGGTTTAAGGACAGGGACTAGGTTGTGTTTCCCACTCTTGAGAACTGAACGGCTTTTCTGACCCCCCAACCCCACCTCACAGCCTCTCTGGCTGGCTCAGCTCAGCATCAACCTTCTCTCTCAGGGAGCTCGGCGCCGGTCTTGGCTTCAGGTAGGGAGGGGGTTGCTCCTGGGTCCATGTGAACCTGGGCCTGGAGGCTTTGGATTGTTCCCCCCAGTTGCCTGTCCTTGGAGACAGGCTCACATTTCTTTAGCAGCTCTGACAGTCACAGAGAGTCACAACTGGAGAGTTTCGGACCAGTTTAATTTCACCCCTTTCAACCGACCACCCCCGAGATCAAATAGCAAAGGAAAAGTACAGCACAGGAACAGGCCCTTCGGCCCTCCAAGCCTGCGCCCATCACATTGCCCGTCAAACTAAAACATTTCGCACTTCCCGGGGTCGGTATCCCCTCTATTCCCATCCTATTCATGGATTGCTCAAGCTGCCTCTTAAACCCCACGATCGTACCTACTTCCACCACCTCCTCTGGCAGCGAATTCCCTCTGTGTAAAAAACTTACCCCCGCACATCATCCTCTATAGTTTCCTCCTCTCACCTTAAATCTATGTCCCCTTAGTCATTGACTCTCCCACCCTGGGAAAAAGCTCCTGACTATCTTACTCTATCGAAAGGCTTGGTCCTTCATCTCCTGCCCCCATCACTGGGAGTTGTGTCGATCGGTGTCGATAATGAACAGTTTTCTCTGCTGATACCTTTATCCTGGACTCCTTCGCCTGGGATCCTTTCCAACTGGCCAGATGTTTGTTCCAGATGTAACTGTCGATCACCTTTATTTAAATATCGGAAAGCGTGTTCCCTGAAAACACACCCGTGTCTCCTTCCGTTCCTCAGGGATTGACCGGTCACTGGCGCTGGGACAAGAATTGCCTCTGTCTCTCCAGCTTTGGTGTTGAATAAGGAATGAATGTCAGGATTGGTTGTTTCGGGCTCTCCTACGCTGTAGACTTCATTGAACGGCGATAGTTGCCTGGGAGCCTGTTTAAATCTCCCTTTGCAATGTTTCATTAGGTGTCCGCTCCTGGGGCTAAAACAACCCTCCAACTTTTTCAATGTTCGGTCGCTCGAAGTGTTGATGGTGTCCAAGTCGGTGCAAAACCGTTTCAAATTTTTGCTGCTTTCATTTCTCATTAGTCCCTTCAAACTACCCGAGATCTCACTCTCAGTCCCTTTAACCTCACCGTGATCTCACTCTCTGTCCCTTTAACCTCACCGTGATCTCACTCTCTGTCCCTTTAACCTCACCGTGATCTCACTCTCAGTCCCTTTAACCTCACCGAGATCTCACTCTCAGTCCCTTAACCTCACCGTGATCTCACTCTCTATCCCTTTAACCTCCCCGTGACCTCACTCTCTGTTCCTTTAACCTCCCCGTAATCTCACTCTCTGTCCCTTGAACATCATCGTGATCTCACTCTCTATCCCTTTAAACTCCCCAGGATCTCACTCTATGTCCCTTTAACCTCCCCGTGATCTCACTCTCCGTCCCATTAACCTCCCCGTGACATCACTCTCTGTCCCTTTAACCTCCCCGTGACCTCACTCTCTGTCCCTTTAACCTCCCCGTGACCTCACTCTCTGTCCCTTTAATCTCCCCGTGATCGCACTCTCTGTCCATTTAACCGCCCCGTGATCTCACTCTCTGTGCCTTTAACCTCCCCGTGATCTCACTCTCTGTCCCTTTAACCTCCCCGTGATCTCACTCTCTGTCCCTTTAACCTCCCCGTGATCTCACTCTCTGTCCCTTTAACCTCCCCGTGATCTCACTCTCTCTCCCTTTAACTGCCCCCCCTGATCTTACTATTTGTCCCTTTAACTGTCGCCCTGATCTCACTCTCTGTCCCTTTAACTGTCCCCCTGATCTCACTCTCTGTCCCTTGAACTGGCCCCCTGATCCCACTCCCTGTCCCTTTAAATGTCCCCCTGATCTCACTGTCTGTCACTTTAACTGTCCCACTGATCACACTCTCTGTCCCGTTAACTAATGCCCTAATCTCACACTCTGTCCCTTTAATTGTCCCTGTGATCTCACTCTCTGTCCCTTTAACCTCCCCATGATCTCAATCTCTGTCCCTTTAACATCCCCGTAAATCCACTCTCAGTCCATTTAACCACCCCGTGATCTCACTCTCTGTCCCTATAACCTCCCCGTGATCTCACTCTCTGTCCCATTAACCACCCCATAATCTCACTCTCTGTCCCTTTAACCTTCCCGTGATCTCAATCTCTGTCCCTATAACATCCCCGTGATCTCATTCTCTGTCCCTTCAACCTCCCCGTGATCTCACTCTCTGCCCCTTTAACTGTCCCTGATCTCACTCTCAGTCCCTATAACTATCCCCGTGATCTCATTCTCTGTCCCTAGAAATGTCCCCCTGATCTCACTCTCTCTCCCTTTAACTGTCCCTGATCTCAGTCTCTGTCCCTTTAAACTCCCAGTGATCTCACTCTCTGTCCCTTTAACCTCCCCGTGATCTCACTCTCTGTCCCTTTAACATCCCCGCGATCTCCCTCTCAGTCCCTATAACTATCCCCGTGATCTCATTCTCTGTCCCTTGAAATGTCCCCCTGATCTCACGCTCTGTCCCTTTAATTGTCCCCGATGATATCACTCTCTGTCCCTTTAATCTCCCCGTGATCTCACTCTCTGTCCCTTTAACCTCTCTGTGATCTCACTGTCTGTCCCTTTAATCTCCCCGTGATCTCACTCTCTGTCCCTTTAACCTCTCCGTGATCTCACTCTGTCCCTTTAAACTCCCTTTGATCTCACTCACTGTCCCTTTTAGCTCCCCGTGATCTCTTTCTCTGTCCCTATAACCTCCCTTTGATCTCACTCTCTGTCCCTTTAACCTTCCCGTGATCTCACTCTCTGTCCCTTGAACTGTCCCCCTGATCTCACTCTCTGTCCCTTTAACTGTCCCCCTGATCTCACTCTCTGACCCTTTAACACTCCCCCTGATCTCACTCTCTGTCTCTTTAACTGTCCTCCTGATCTCACCCTCTGACCCTTTTACTGTCCCCAGATCACACCCTCTGTCTCTTTAAATGACCCCCTGATCTCACTCGCTGTCCCTTTAACTGTCCCCCTGATCTCACTGTCTGTCCCGTTAACTATTGCCCTAATCTCACTCTCTGTCCCTTTAATTGTCACCGATGATCTCACTCTCTGTCCCTTTAAACTCCCCTTGATCTCACTCACTGCCCCTTTAACCTCCCCGTGATCTCATCCTCTGTCCCTTTAACCTAATTTTGATCTCACTCTCTGTCCCTTTAACCTCACCGTGATCTCACTCTCTGTCCATTTAACGTCCCCGTAATTCCACTCTCAGTCCGTTTAACCTCCCCGTGATCTCACTCTCTGTCCCTTTAACCTCCCCGTGATCTCATTCTGTCCCATTAACGTCTCCGTGATCTCACCCTCTGGCCCTTTAACCTCCACGTGATCTCACTCTCTGTCCCTTTAATGTCCCCGTGATCTCACTATCTGCCCCTATAACCTCACCGTGATCTCACTCACTGTCCCTTTAACGTCCCCGTGATTTCACTCTCTGTCCCTTTAACCTCCTACTGATCTCACTCTCTGTCCCTTTAATGTCCCCGTGGTCTCACTCTCTGACCCATTAACCTCCCCCTGATCTCAATCTCTGTTTCTTTAATTGTCCCTGATCTCACTCTCTGTCCCTTTAACGGACCCCCTGATCTCACTCTCTGTCCAATTAACTGTCCCCTGATTTCACTCTATGTCCCTTTAACTGCCCCCCGATCTCACTCTCTGTGCTTTCAACTGTCCCTGATCTCATTTTCTGTCCTTTAACATTCCCGTGATCTCACCCTCTGCCCCTTTAACCTCCCAGTGATCTCACTCTCTGTCGCTTTAACCTCCCCGTCATCTCACTCTCTTTCCCATTAACATCCCCGTGATCTCACACTCTATACATTAAACCTCCCCGTGATCTCACTCTCTATCTCTTTAACCACCACGTGATCTCACTCTCTGTCCCATTAACCTCCCCGTGATCGCACTCTGTCCCTTTAACCTCCCCGTGATCTCACTCTCTGACCCTTTAACCCCCCAGTGACCACACTCTCTGTCCCTTTAACCTCCCCGTGATCTCACTCTCTGTCCCTTTAACATCCCCGTGATCTCACTCTCAGCCCCTATAACTATCTCCGTGATCTCATTCTCTGAGCCTAGAAATGTCCCCCTGATCTCACTCTCTGTCCCTTTAACTGTCCCTGATCTCAATCTATGTCCCTTTAACCTCCCCGTGATCTCACTCTCTGTCCCTTTAACATCCCCGTGATCTCACTCTCAGTCCCTGTAACTATCCCCGTGATCTCATTCTCTGTCCCTTGAAATGTCCCTCTGATCTCACTCTCTGACCCATTAACTGGCCCCCTGATCTCACACTCTGTCCCTTTAATTGTCCCCGATGATCACACTCTCTGACCCTTAATCTCTCCGTGATCTCATTGTCTGTCCCTTTAACCTCCCCGTGATCTCACTCTCTGTCCCTTTAACAACCCCGTGATCTCACTCTCTGTCTCTTTAAACTCCACTTGATTTCACTCTCTGTCCCTGTGATATCCCCGTGATCTCACTCTCTGACCCTTTAACCTTCCTTTGATCTCACTCACTGTCCCTTTTAGCTCCCCGTGATCTCACTCACTGTCCCTTTAACTTCCCTGTGATCTCATTCTCTGTCCCTTTAACATCCCTTTGATCTCACTCTCTGTCCCTTTCACCTCCCCGTGATCTCACTCTCTGACCTTTAGCTTCCCGTGATCTCACTCACTCTCTGTCCCTTTTAGCTCCGCGTGATCTCACTCTCTATCCCTTTAACCTAACCGTGATCTCACTCTCTGTCCCATTAACCTCCCCGTGATCTCACTCTCTGTCCCTTTAACCTCCTGTTGATCTCACTCTCTGTCCCTTTAAACTTTCCGTGATCTCACTCTCTGTCTCTTTAACCTCACCGTGATCTCATTCTCTGTCCCTTTAACCTCCCCGCGATCTCACTCTCTGTCCTTTTAAACACCCCGTGATCTCACTCTCTGTCCCTTTAACGTCCCAGTGATCTCACTCTCTGTCCCTTTAACCTCCCCGTGATCTCACTCTCTGTCCCTTTAACATCCCCGTGATCTCACTCTCTGTCCCATTTAGCTCCGCGTGATCTCACTCTCTATCCCTTTAACCTAACCGTGATCTCACTCTCTGTCCCATTAACCTCCCCGTGATCTCACTCTCTGTCCCTTTAAACTTTCCGTGATCTCACTCTCAGTCTCTTTAACCTCCCCGTGATCTCACTCTCAGTCCCTATAACTATCCCCGTGATCTCATTATCTGTCGCTAGAAATGTCCACCTGATCTCATTTTCTGTCCCATTAACTGTCCCTGATCTCAATCTATGTCCCTTTAACAACCCCGCGATCTCACTCTCTGTCCCTTTAGCTGCCCCCCTGATCTCACTATCTGGCCCTTTAACTGTCCCTGTTCTCACTCTCTGTTCCTTTAAAATCCCCGTGATCACACTCTCTGTCCCTTTTACCTCCCTTTGATCTCACTCTCTGTCCCTTTAACCTCCCCGTGATCTCACTCTCTGTCGCTTTAACCTCCCCGTTATCTCACTCTCTGTCCCTTTAACCTCACCGTGATCTCACTCTCTGTCCCATTAACCTCCCCTGATCTCACTCTCTGTCCCTTTAACCTCCCCTTGATCACACTCTCTGTCCCTTTAACGTCCCCGTGAACTCACTATCTGTCCCTTTAACCTCCCCGTGATCTCACTCTCTGTCCCTTTAACCTCCCCGTGATCTCACCCTCTGTCCCTTTAACCTCCCCCTGATCTCACTCTCTGTCCTTTTAACGTCTATTTGATATCACACTCTGTCGCTTTAACCTCCACGTGCTCTCACTCATTGTCCCTTTAACGTCCCCGTGATCTCACTCTCAGTCCCTTTAACCTCCCCGTGATCTCACTCTCTGTCCCATTAACCTCCCCGTGATCTCACTCTCTGGCCCTTTAACTGCACCCCTGATCTCACTCTCTGGCCCTTTAACTGTCCCTGATCTCACTCTCTGTCCCTTTAAAATCCCCGTGATCTCACTCTCTGTCCCATTAACCTCCCCGAGAAATCACTCTCTGTCCCTTTAACCACCCCGTGATCTCAAACTCTGTTCCCTTAACCTCCCCGTGATCTCACTCTCTGTCGCTTTAACCTCCCCGTTATCTCACTCTCTTTCCCTTTAACCTCACCGTGATTTCACTATCTGTCCCTTTAACCTCCCCGTGATCTCACTCTCTGTCCCTTTAAACTTTCCGTGATCTCACTCTCAGTCTCTTTAACCTCCCCGTGATCTCACTCTCTGTCCCTTTAACCTCCCCGTGATCTCACTCTCTGTCCTTTTAACCTCCCCGTGATCTCACTCTCTGTCCCTTTAACCTCCCAGTGATCTCACTCTCTGTCCCTTTAACCTCCCCGTGATCTCACTCTCTGTCCCTTTAACATCCCCGTGATCTCACTCTCCGTCCCTTTAAACGTCTCCGTGATCTCACTCACTGTCCCTTTAACCTCCCCGTGAATTCACTCACTGTCGCTTTAACCTCCCCGTGATCTCACTCTCAGTCCATTGAACTTTCTCGTGATCTCAGTCTCTGTCCCATTAATCTACCCTTGATCTCACTCTCTATCCGTTTAACCTCCCCGTGATCTCACTCTCTGTCCCTTTAAACTCCCCGTGATCTCACTCTCTGTACATTTAACGTCCCCGTGGTCTCACTCACTGTCCCATTAACCTCCCCCGATCTCAATCTCTGTTTCTTTAACTGTCCCACATCTCACTCTCCGTCCCTTGAACTGTCCCTGATCTCACTCTCTGTCCCTTTAACCTCCCAGGGATGTCACTCACTGTCCCTTTTACCACCCAGTGATTTCATTCTCTGTCCCTATATTCTCCCCGTGATCTCAATCTCTGTCCCATTATCCTCCCCGTGATCTCACACTCTACACATTTAACCTCACCGTGATCTTACTCTCTGTCCCTTTAACCTCCCCGTGATCTCTCTCTCTGTCCCATTAACCTCCGTTTGATCTCACTCACTGTCTCTCATAGCTCCCCTTCATCTCACTGTCTGCCCCTTTAACCTACCCGTGATCTCACTCTCTGTCCCTTTAACCTCCCCCTGATCTCACACTCTGACCCTTTAACCTCCCTTTGATCTCACTCACTGTCCCTTTTAGCTCCCCGTGATCTCATTCACTTTCCCTTTAACTTCCCCGTGAACTCAATCTCTGTCCCTTTAACCTCCCTTTGATCTCACTCTCTGTCCCGTTAACCTCCCCGTGATCTCACTCTCTGTCCCTTTAAACTCCCAATGATCTCACTCTCGGTCCCTTTAATGTCCCCGTGATCTCACTCTCTGTCGCTTCAACCTCCCTTTGATCTCACTAACTGACCAGTTAACCTCCCCGTGATCTCACTCTCTGTCCCTTTAAACTCCCCGTGATCTCACTCTCCGTCCCTTTAAACGTCCCCGTGATCTCACTCTCTGTCCCTTTAACCTCCCCGTGAATTCACTCACTGTCGCTTTAACCTCCCCGTGATCTCACTCTCAGTCCATTGAACTTTCTCGTGATCTCAGTCTCTGTCCCATTAATCTACCCGTGATCTCACTCTCTGTCCCTTTAACTGTCCCCTCATTTCACTCTATGTCCCTTTTACTGCCCCCTGATCTCACTCTCTGTGCCTTCAACTGTCCCTGATCTCAATCTATGTCCATTTGACCTCCCCGTGATCTCAATCTCTGACCCTTTAACCCCCCAGTGACCACACTCTCTGTCCCTTTAACCTCCCCGTGATCTCACTCTCTGTCCCTTTAACATCCCCGTGATCTCACTCTCAGCCCCTATAACTATCTCCGTGATCTCATTCTCTGAGCCTAGAAATGTCCCCCTGATCTCACTCTCTGTCCCTTTAACTGTCCCTGATCTCAATCTATGTCCCTTTAACCTCCCCGTGATCTCACTCTCTGTCCCTTTAACATCCCCGTGATCTCACTCTCAGTCCCTGTAACTATCCCCGTGATCTCATTCTCTGTCCCTTGAAATGTCCCTCTGATCTCACTCTCTGACCCATTAACTGGCCCCCTGATCTCACACTCTGTCCCTTTAATTGTCCCCGATGATCACACTCTCTGACCCTTAATCTCTCCGTGATCTCATTGTCTGTCCCTTTAACCTCCCCGTGATCTCACTCTCTGTCCCTTTAACAACCCCGTGATCTCACTCTCTGTCTCTTTAAACTCCACTTGATTTCACTCTCTGTCCCTGTGATATCCCCGTGATCTCACTCTCTGACCCTTTAACCTTCCTTTGATCTCACTCACTGTCCCTTTTAGCTCCCCGTGATCTCACTCACTGTCCCTTTAACTTCCCTGTGATCTCATTCTCTGTCCCTTTAACATCCCTTTGATCTCACTCTCTGTCCCTTTCACCTCCCCGTGATCTCACTCTCTGACCTTTAGCTTCCCGTGATCTCACTCTCTGTCCCTTTTAGCTCCGCGTGATCTCACTCTCTATCCCTTTAACCTAACCGTGATCTCACTCTCTGTCCCATTAACCTCCCCGTGATCTCACTCTCTGTCCCTTTAACCTCCTGTTGATCTCACTCTCTGTCCCTTTAAACTTTCCGTGATCTCACTCTCTGTCTCTTTAACCTCACCGTGATCTCACTCTCTGTCCCTTTAACCTCCCCGCGATCTCACTCTCTGTCCTTTTAAACACCCCGTGATCTCACTCTCTGTCCCTTTAACGTCCCAGTGATCTCACTCTCTGTCCCTTTAACCTCCCCGTGATCTCACTCTCTGTCCCTTTAACATCCCCGTGATCTCACTCTCTGTCCCATTTAGCTCCGCGTGATCTCACTCTCTATCCCTTTAACCTAACCGTGATCTCACTCTCTGTCCCATTAACCTCCCCGTGATCTCACTCTCAGTCCCTATAACTATCCCCGTGATCTCATTATCTGTCGCTAGAAATGTCCACCTGATCTCATTTTCTGTCCCATTAACTGTCCCTGATCTCAATCTATGTCCCTTTAACAACCCCGCGATCTCACTCTCTGTCCCTTTAGCTGCCCCCCTGATCTCACTATCTGGCCCTTTAACTGTCCCTGTTCTCACTCTCTGTTCCTTTAAAATCCCCGTGATCACACTCTCTGTCCCTTTTACCTCCCTTTGATCTCACTCTCTGTCCCTTTAACCTCCCCGTGATCTCACTCTCTGTCGCTTTAACCTCCCCGTTATCTCACTCTCTGTCCCTTTAACCTCACCGTGAACTCACTATCTGTCCCATTAACCTCCCCGTGATCTCACTCTCTGTCCCTTTAACCTCCCCGTGATCTCACCCTCTGTCCCTTTAACCTCCCCCTGATCTCACTCTCTGTCCTTTTAACGTCTATTTGATATCACACTCTGTCGCTTTAACCTCCACGTGCTCTCACTCATTGTCCCTTTAACGTCCCCGTGATCTCACTCTCAGTCCCTTTAACCTCCCCGTGATCTCACTCTCTGTCCCATTAACCTCCCCGTGATCTCACTCTCTGGCCCTTTAACTGCACCCCTGATCTCACTCTCTGGCCCTTTAACTGTCCCTGATCTCACTCTCTGTCCCTTTAAAATCCCCGTGATCTCACTCTCTGTCCCATTAACCTCCCCGAGAAATCACTCTCTGTCCCTTTAACCACCCCGTGATCTCAAACTCTGTTCCCTTAACCTCCCCGTGATCTCACTCTCTGTCGCTTTAACCTCCCCGTTATCTCACTCTCTTTCCCTTTAACCTCACCGTGATTTCACTATCTGTCCCTTTAACCTCCCCGTGATCTCACTCTCTGTCCCTTTAAACTTTCCGTGATCTCACTCTCAGTCTCTTTAACCTCCCCGTGATCTCACTCTCTGTCCCTTTAACCTCCCCGTGATCTCACTCTCTGTCCTTTTAACCTCCCCGTGATCTCACTCTCTGTCCCTTTAACCTCCCAGTGATCTCACTCTCTGTCCCTTTAACCTCCCCGTGATCTCACTCTCTGTCCCTTTAACATCCCCGTGATCTCACTCTCCGTCCCTTTAAACGTCTCCGTGATCTCACTCACTGTCCCTTTAACCTCCCCGTGAATTCACTCACTGTCGCTTTAACCTCCCCGTGATCTCACTCTCAGTCCATTGAACTTTCTCGTGATCTCAGTCTCTGTCCCATTAATCTACCCTTGATCTCACTCTCTATCCGTTTAACCTCCCCGTGATCTCACTCTCTGTCCCTTTAAACTCCCCGTGATCTCACTCTCTGTACATTTAACGTCCCCGTGGTCTCACTCACTGTCCCATTAACCTCCCCCGATCTCAATCTCTGTTTCTTTAACTGTCCCACATCTCACTCTCCGTCCCTTGAACTGTCCCTGATCTCACTCTCTGTCCCTTTAACCTCCCAGGGATGTCACTCACTGTCCCTTTTACCACCCAGTGATTTCATTCTCTGTCCCTATATTCTCCCCGTGATCTCAATCTCTGTCCCATTATCCTCCCCGTGATCTCACACTCTACACATTTAACCTCACCGTGATCTTACTCTCTGTCCCTTTAACCTCCCCGTGATCTCTCTCTCTGTCCCATTAACCTCCGTTTGATCTCACTCACTGTCTCTCATAGCTCCCCTTCATCTCACTGTCTGCCCCTTTAACCTACCCGTGATCTCACTCTCTGTCCCTTTAACCTCCCCCTGATCTCACACTCTGACCCTTTAACCTCCCTTTGATCTCACTCACTGTCCCTTTTAGCTCCCCGTGATCTCATTCACTTTCCCTTTAACTTCCCCGTGAACTCAATCTCTGTCCCTTTAACCTCCCTTTGATCTCACTCTCTGTCCCGTTAACCTCCCCGTGATCTCACTCTCTGTCCCTTTAAACTCCCAATGATCTCACTCTCGGTCCCTTTAATGTCCCCGTGATCTCACTCTCTGTCGCTTCAACCTCCCTTTGATCTCACTAACTGACCAGTTAACCTCCCCGTGATCTCACTCTCTGTCCCTTTAAACTCCCCGTGATCTCACTCTCCGTCCCTTTAAACGTCCCCGTGATCTCACTCTCTGTCCCTTTAACCTCCCCGTGAATTCACTCACTGTCGCTTTAACCTCCCCGTGATCTCACTCTCAGTCCATTGAACTTTCTCGTGATCTCAGTCTCTGTCCCATTAATCTACCCGTGATCTCACTCTCTGTCCCTTTAACTGTCCCCTCATTTCACTCTATGTCCCTTTTACTGCCCCCTGATCTCACTCTCTGTGCCTTCAACTGTCCCTGATCTCAATCTATGTCCATTTGACCTCCCCGTGATCTCAATCTCTGTCCCATCAAAATCCCCGTGATCTCACACTCTATACATTGAACCTCCCCGTGATCTCACTCTCTGTCCCTTTAACCTCCCCGTGATCTCACTCCCTGTCCCTTTAACCTCCCCGTGATCTCACTCTCTGTCGCTTTAACCTCCCTTTGATCTCATTCTCTGTCCCTTTAACCTGCCTTTGATCACACTCTCTGTCCCTTTAACCTCCACATGATCTCACTCTCAGTCCCTGTAACTATCCCCGTGATCTCATTCTCTGTCCCTTGAAATGTCGCCCTGATCTCACTGTGTGACCCATTAACTGTCCCCCTGATCTCACACTCTGTCCCTTTAAATGTCGCCGATGATCACACTCTCTGACCCTTAACCTCTCCGTGATCTCACTGTCTGTCCCTTTAACCTCCCCGTGATCTCACTCACTGTCCCTTATAGCTCCCCGTGATCTCACTCACTATCCCTTTAACTTCCCTGTGATCTCATTCTCTGTCCCTTTAACATCCCTTTGATCTCAATCTCTGTCCCTTAAACCTCCCCGTGATCTCACTCTCTGTCCCTTTTAGCTCCGCGTTGATCTCACTCTGTCCATTTAACCTCCCCGTAATCTCACTCACTGTCCCTTTAACCTCCCGTTGATCTCACTCTCTGTCCCTTTAATCTCCCCGTGATCTAACTGTCTGTCTCTTTAACCTCCTCGTGATCTCACTCTCTGTCCCTTTAACCTCCCCGTGATCTCACTCTCTGTCCCTTTAACCTCCCCGTGATCTTACTCTCTGTCCCTTTAACATCCCCGTGATCTCACTCTCAGTCCCTATAACTATCCCCGTGATCTCATTCTCTGTTGCTAGAAATGTCCCCCTGATCTCATTCTCTGTCCCATGAACTGTCCCTGATCTCAATCTATGTCCCTTTAACAACCCCACGATCTCACTCACTGTCCCTTTAACTTCCCCGTGATCTCATTCTCTGTCCCTTTAACCTCCCTTTGATCTCACTCTCTGTCCCTTTAACCTCCCCGTGATGTCACTTTCTGTCCCTTTAACGTCCCCGTGATCTCACTCTCTGACCCCTTAACCACCCCATGATCTCAATCTCTGTCCCTTTAACTTCCCCGTGATCTCACTCTCTGTCCCTTTAACCTCCCCGTGATCTCACTCTCTGTCTCATTAACCTCCCCGTGATCTCACTCTCTGTCCCTTTAGCTGCCCCCCTGATCTCACTATCTGGCCCTTTAACTGTCCCTGTTCTCACTCTCTGTTCCTTTAAAATCCCCGTGATCTCACTCTCTGTCCCTTTTACCTCCCCGTTATCTCACTCTCTGTCCCTTTAACCTCACCGTGATCTCACTCTCTGTCCCATTAACCTCCCCGTTATCTCACTCTCTGTCCCTTTAACCTCCCCTTGATCACACTCTCTGTCCCTTTAACGTCCCCGTGAACTCACTATCTGTCCCTTTAACCTCCCCGTGATCTCACTCTCTGTCCCTTTAAACTCCCCGTGATCTCACCCTCTGTCCCTTTAACCTCCCCCTGATCTCACTCTCTGTCCTTTTAACGTCTATTTGATATCACACTCTGTCGCTTTAACCTCCACGTGCTCTCACTCATTGTCCCTTTAACGTCCCCGTGATCTGACTCTCAGTCCCTTTAACCTCCCCGTGATCTCACTCTCTGTCCCTTTAACCTCCCTGTGATCTCACTCTCTGTCCCATTAACCTCCCCGTGATCTCACTCTCTGGCCCTTTAACTGCACCCCTGATCTCACTCTCTGGCCCTTTAACTGTCCCTGATCTCACTCTCTGTCCCTTTAAAATCCCCGTGATCTCACTCTCTGTCCCATTAACCTCCCCGTGAAATCACTCTCTGTCCCTTTAACCACCCCGTGATCTCAATCTCTGTTCCCTTAACCTCCCCGTGATCTCACTCTCTTTCCCTTTAACCTCACCGTGATTTCACTCTCTGTCCCTTTAACCTCCCCGTGATCTCACTCTCTGTCCCTTTAACTTCCCTTTGATCTCACTCACTGTCCCTTTTAGCTCCCCGTGATCTCATTCACTTTCCCTTAAACTTCCCCGTGAACTCATTCTCTGTCCCTTTAACCTCCCTTTGATCTCACTCTCTGTCCCTTTAACCTCCCTTTGATCTCACTCTCTGTCACTTTAACCTCCCCGTCATCTCACTCTCCGTCCCTAAAATCTCCCCGTGATCTCACTCTCTGTCCCATCAACATCCCCGTGATCTCACACTCTATACATTGAACCTCCCCGTGATCTCACTATCTGTCCCTTTAACCTCCCCGTGATCTCACTCCCTGTCCCTTTAACCTCCCCGTGATCTCACTCTCTGTCGCTTTAACCTCCCTTTGATGTCATTCTCTGTCCCTTTAGCCTGCCTTTGATCCCACTCTCTGTCCCTTTAACCTCCCCATGATCACACTCTCTGTCTCTTTAACCACCCCGTGATCTCACTCTCTGTCCCTTTAACTGACCCTGATCTCAATCTATGTCCCTTTAACCTCCCCGTGATCTCACTCTCTGTCCCTTTAACCTCCCAGTGATCTCAC
Source organism: Cetorhinus maximus (assembly GCF_964194155.1). NCBI lineage: Eukaryota > Metazoa > Chordata > Chondrichthyes > Lamniformes > Cetorhinidae > Cetorhinus > Cetorhinus maximus. The sequence goes on from NW_027598473.1 coordinate 15,755, forward strand.
TCTCTGTCACTTTAACATCCCCGTGATCTCACTCTCAGTCCCTGTAACTATCCCCGTGTTCTCATTCTCTGTCCCTTGAAATGTCGCCCTGATCTCACTATGTGATCCATTAACTGTCCCCCTGATCTCACACTCTGTCCCTTTAAATGTCCCCGATGATCACACTCTCTGACCCTTAACATCTCCGTGATCTCACTGTCTGTCCCTTTAACCTCCCCGTGATCTCACTCACTGTCCCTTTTAGCTCCCCGTGATCTCACTCACTATCCCTTTAACTTCCCTGTGATCTCATTCACTGTCCCTTTAACATCCCTTTGATCGCAATCTCTGTCCCTTAAACCTCCCCGTGATCTCACTCTCTGTCCCATTAACCTCCCCTAGATCACACTCTCTGTCCCTTTAACGTCCCCGTGACCTCAATCTCTGTCCCTTTAACCTCCCCGTGATCTCACTCTCTGTCCATTTAACGTACCCGTGGTCTCACTAACTGTCCCATTAACCTCCCCCTGATCTCAATCTCTGTTTCTTTAACTGTCCCACATCTCTCTCTCCGTCCCTTGAACTGTCCCTGATCTCACTCTCTGTCCCTTTAACCTCCCAGGGATCTCACTCTCTGTCCCTTTAACCACCCAGTGATTTCATTCTCTGTCCCTATATTCTCCCCGTGATCTCAATCTCTGTCCCATTATCCTTCCCGTGATCTCACACTCTACACATTTAACCTCACCGTGATCTTACTCTCTGTCCCTTTAACCTCCCTGTGATCTCTCTCTCTGTCCCATTAACCTCCGTTTGATCTCACTCACTGTCGCTCATAGCTCCCCTTCATCTCACTGTCTGCCCCTTTAACCTACCCGTGATCTCACTCTCTGTCCCTTTAACCTCCCCCTGATCTCAAACTCTGACCCATTAACCTCCCTTTGATCTCACTCACTGTCCCTTTTAGCTCCCCGTGATCTCATTCACTTTCCCTTTACCTTCCTCGTGAACTCATTCTCTGTCCCTTTAACCTCCCTTTGATCTCACTCTCTGTCCCTTTTACCTCCCTTTGATCTCACTCTCTGTCCCGTTAACCTCCCCGTGATCTCACTCTCTGTCCCTTTAAACTCCCAATGATCTCACTCTCTGTCCCTTTAATGTCCCCGTGATCTCACTCTCTGTCGCTTCAACCTCACATTGATCTCACTCTCTGACCATTTAACCTCCCCGTGATCTCACTCTCTCTCCCTTTAAACTCCCCGTGATCTCACTCTCCGTCCCTTTAAACGTCCCCGTGATCTCACTCTCTGTCCCTTTAACCTCCCCGTGAATTCACTATCTGTCGCTTTAAACTCCCCGTGATCTCACTCTCAGTCCATTGAACTTTCTAGTGATCTCAGTCTCTGTCCCATTAATCTACCCGTGATCTCACTCTCTATCCGTTTAACCTCCCCGTGATCTCACTCTCTGTCCCTTTAAACTCCCCGTGATCTCACCCTCAGTCCCTTCAACCTACCCGTGATCTCACTCTCTGTCCCTTTAAACTCCCCGTGATCTCACTCTCTGTCCCTTTAACTGTCCGCTCATTTCACTCTATGTCCTTTAACTGCCCCCTGATCTCACTCCCTGTGTCTTCAACTGTCCCTGATCTCAATCTATGTCCATTTGACCTCCCCGTGGTCTCAATCTCTTTTGCTTTAACCAACCCGTCATCTCACTCTCTGTCCCTAAAATCTCCCCGTGATCTCACTCTCTGTCCCATCAACATCCCCGTGATCTCACACTCTATACATTGAACCTCCCCGTGATCTCACTCTCTGTCCCTTTAACCTCCCCGTGATCTCACTCCCTGTCCCTTTAACCTCCCCGTGATCTCACTCTCTGTCGTTTTAACCTCCCTTTGATCTCATTCTCTGTCCCTTTAACCTGTCTTTGATCTCACTCTCTGTCCCTTTAACCTCCCCATGATCTCACTCTCTGTCTCTTTAACCACCCCGTGATCTCACTCTCTGTCCCTTTAACTGTCCCTGATCTCAATCTATGTCCCTTTAACCTCCCCGTGATCTCACTCTCTGTCCCTTTAACCTCCCAGTGATCTCACTCTCTGTTCCTTTAACCTCCCTGCGATCTCACTCTCTGTCCCTTTAACCTCCCCGTGATCTCACTCTCTGTCCCTTTAACCTCCCAGTGATCTCACTCTCTGTTCCTTTAACCTCCCTGTGATCTCACTCTCTGTCCCTTTAACATCCCCGTGATCTCACTCTCTGTCCCTAAAATCTCCCCGTGATCTCACGCTCTGTCGCTTTAACCTCCCCGTCATCTCACTCTCTGTCCCTAAAATCTCCCCGTGATCTCACTCTCTGTCCCAACAACATCCCCGTGATCTCACACTCTATACATTGAACCTCCCCGTGATCTCACTCTCTTTCCCTTTAACCTCCCCGTGATCTCACTCCATGTCCCTTTAACCTCCCCGTGATCTCACTCTCTGTCGCTTTAACCTCCCTTTGATCTCATTCTCTGTCCCTTTAACCTGCCTTTGATCACACTCTCTGTCCCTTTAACCTCCCCATGATCTCACTCTCTGTCCCTGTAACTATCCCCGTGATCTCATTCTCTGTCCCTTGAAATGTCACCCTGATCTCACTGTGTGACCCATTAACTGTCCCCCTGATCTCACACTCTGTCCCTTTAAATTTCCCCGATGATCACACTCTCTGACCCTTAACCTCTCCGTGATCTCACTGTCTGTCCCTTTAACCTCCCCGTGATCTCACTCACTGTCCCTTTTAGCTCCCCGTGATCTCACTCACTATCCCTTTAACTTCCCTGTGATCTCATTCTCTGTCCCTTTAACATCCCTTTGATCTCAATCTCTGTCCCTTAAACCTCCCCGTGATCTCACTCTCTGTCCCTTTTAGCTCCACGTTGATCTCACTCTGTCCATTTAACCTCCCCGTAATCTCACTCACTGTCCCTTTAACCGCCCGTTGATCTCACTCTCTGTCCCTTTAACCTCCCCGTGATCTAACTGTCTGTCTCTTTAACCTCCCCGTGATCTCACTCTCTGTCCCATTAACCTCCCCTAGATCACACTCTCTGTCCCTTTAACGTCCCCGTGACCTCAATCTCTGTCCCTTTAAACTCCCCGTGATCTCACTCTCCGTCCCTTTAAACGTCCCCGTGATCTCACTCTCTGTCCCTTTAACCTCCCCGTGAATTCACTATCTGTCGCTTTAAACTCCCCGTGATCTCACTCTCAGTCCATTGAACTTTCTAGTGATCTCAGTCTCTGTCCCATTAATCTACCCGTGATCTCACTCTCTATCCGTTTAACCTCCCCGTGATCTCACTCTCTGTCCCTTTAAACTCCCCGTGATCTCACCCTCAGTCCCTTCAACCTCCCCGTGATCTCACTCTCTGTCCCTTTAACCTCCCCGTGATCTCACTCACTGTCCCTTTAACGTCCCCGTGATCTCACTCTCTGTCCCTTTAACCTCCCCGTGATCTCACTCTCTGTCCCTTTAACTGTCCGCTCATTTCACTCGATGTCCTTTAACTGCCCCCTGATCTCACTCTCTGTGCCTTCAACTGTCCCTGATCTCAATCTATGTCCCTTTGACCTCCCCGTGGTCTCATTCTCTGTCGCTTTAACCTCCCCGTCATCTCACTCTCTGTCCCTAAAATCTCCCCGTGATCTCACTCTCTGTCCCATCAACATCCCCGTGTTCACACACTCTATACATTGAACCTCCCCGTGATCTCACTCTCTGTCCCTTTAACCTCCCCGTGATCTCACTCCCTGTCCCTTTAACCTCCCCGAGATCTCACTCTCTGTCGTTTTAACCTCCCTTTGATCTCATTCTCTGTCCCTTTAACCTGCCTTTGATCTCACTCTCTGTCCCTTTAACCTCCCCATGATCTCACTCTCTGTCTCTGTAACCACCCCGTGATCTCCCTCTCTGTTCCTTTAACCTCCCTGTGATCTCACTCTCTGTCCCTTTAACATCCCCGTGATCTCGCTCTCAGTCCCTGTAACTATCCCCGTGATCTCATTCTCTGTCCCTTGAAATGTCGCCCTGATCTCACTGTGTGACCCATTAACTGTCCCCCTGATCTCACACTCTGTCCCTTTAAATGTCCCCGATGATCACACTCTCTGACCCTTAACCTCTCCGTGATCTCACTGTCTGTCCCTTTAACCTCCCCGTGATCTCACTCACTGTCCCTTTTAGCTCCCCGTGATCTCACTCACTATCCCTTTAACTTCCCTGTGATCTCATTCTCTGTCCCTTTAACATCCCTTTGATCTCAATCTCTGTCCCTTAAACCTCCCCGTGATCTCACTCTCTGTCCCTTTTAGCTCCGCGTTGATCTCACTCTGTCCATTTAACCTACCCGTAATCTCACTCACTGTCCCTTTAACCTCCCGTTGATCTCACTCTCTGTCCCTTTAACCTCCCCGTGATCTAACTGTCTGTCTCTTTAACCTCCCCGTGATCTCACTCTCTGTCCCATTAACCTCCCCGTGATCTCACTCTCTGTCCCTTTAGCTGCCACCCTGATCTCACTATCTGGCCCTTTAATTGTCATTGTTCTCACTCTCTGTTCCTTTGAAATCCCCGTGATCTCACGCTCTGTCCCTTTTACCTCCCTTTGATCTCACTCTCTGTCCCTTTAACCTCCCCGTGATCTCACTCTCTGTCGCTTTAACCTCCCCGTTATCTCACTCTCTGTCCCTTTAACCTCACCGTGATCTCACTCTCTGTCCCATTAACCTCCCCTGATCTCACTCTCTGTCCCTTTAACCTCCCCTTGATCACACTCGCTGTCCCTTTAACATCCCCGTGAACACACTCTCTGTCCCTTTAACCTCCACGTGATCTCACTCTCTGTCCCTTTAACCTCCCCGTGATCTCACCCTCTGTCCCTTTAACCTCCCCCTGATCTCACTCTCTGTCCTTTTAACGTCTATTTGATATCACACTCTGTCGCTTTAACCTCCCCGTTATCTCACTCTCTTTCCCTTTAACCTCACCGTGATTTCACTCTCTGTCCCTTTAACCTCCCCGTGATCTCATTCACTTTCCCTTAAACTTCCCCGTGAACTCATTCTCTGTCCCTCTAACCTCCCAGGGATCTCACTCTCTGTCCCTTTAACCTCCCCGTGATCTCACTCTCTGTCGCTTTAACCTCCCCGTCATCTCACTCTCTTTCCCTATAATCTCCCCGTGATCTCACTCTCTGTCCCATCAACATCCCCGTGATCTCACTGTCTGTCCCTTTAACCTCCCCGTGATCTCACTCTCTGTCCCTTTTACCTCCCCGTGATCTCACTTCCTGTCCCTTTAACCTCCTCGAGATCTCACTCTCTGTCGCTTTAACCTCCCTTTGATCTCATTCTCTGTCCCTTTAACCTGCCTTTGATCTCACTCTCTGTCCCTTTAACCTCCCCATGATCTCACTCTCTGTCTCTTTAACCACCCCGTGATCTCACTCTCTGTCCCTTTAACTGTCCCTGATCTCAATCTATGTCCCTTTAACCTCTCCGTGATCTCACTCTCTGTCCCTTTAACCTCCCAGTGATCTCACTCTCTGCTCCTTTAACCTCCCCGTGATCTCACTCTCTGTCCCTTTAACTTCCCCGTGATATCACTCTCAGTCCCTGTAACTATCCCCGTGATCTCATTCTCTGTCCCTTGAAATGTCGCACTGATCTCACTATGTGACCCATTAACTTTCCCCCTGATCTCACACTCTGTCCCTTTAAATGTCCCCGATGATCACACTCTCTGACCATTAACCTCTCCGTGATCTCACTGTCTGTCCCTTTAACCTCCCCGTGATCTCACTCACTGTCCCTTTTAGCTCCCCGTGATCTCACTCACTATCCCTTTAACTTCCCTGTGATCTCAATCTCTGTCCCTTTAACATCCCTTTGATCTCAATCTCTGTCCCTTAAACCTGCCCGTGATCTCACTCTCTGTCCCTTTAACGTCCCTTGACTTCTCTCTCTGTCCCTTTAACCTCCCCCTGATCTCAATCTCTGTTTCTTTAACTGTCCCACATCTCACTCTCCGTCCCTTGAACTGTCCCTGATCTCACTCTCTGTCCCTTTAACCTCCCAGGGATCTCACTCTCTGTCCCTTTAACCTCCCCATGAACTCACTCTCTGTCTCTTTAACCACCCCGTGATCTCACTCTCTGTCCCTTTAACCTCCCAGTGATCTCACTCTCTGTTCCTTGAACCTCCCCGTGATCTCACTCTCTGTCGCTTTAACCTCCCCGTCATCTCACTCTCTGTCCCTAAAATCTCCCCGTGATCTCACTCCCTGTCCCTTTAACCTCCCCGAGATCTCACTCTCTGTCGCTTTAACCTCCCTTTGATCTCATTCTCTGTCCCTTTAACCTGCCTTTGATCTCGCTCTCTGTCCCTTTAAACTCCCCATGATCTCACTCTCTGTCTCTTTAACCACCCCGTGATCTCACCCTCTGTCCCTTTAACTGTCCCTGATCTCAATCTATGTCCCTTTAACCTCCCCGTGGTCTCACTCTCTGTCCCTTTAACCTCCCAGTGATCTCACTCTCTGTTCCTTTAACCTCCCTGTGATCTCACTCTCTGTCCCTTTAACATCCCCGTGATCTCACTCTCAGTCCCTGTAACTATCCCCGTGATCTCATTCTCTGTCCCTTGAAATGTCGCCCTGATCTCACTATGTGACCCATTAACTGTCCCCCTGATCTCACACTCTGTCCCTTTAAATGTCCCCGATGATCACACTCTCTGACCCTTAACCTCTCCGTGATCTCACTGTCTGTCCCTTTAACCTCCCCGTGATCTCACTCACTGTCCCTTTTAGCTCCCCGTGATCTCACTCACTATCCCTTTAACTTCCCTGTGATCTCATTCTCTCTCCCTTTAACATCCCTTTGATCTCAATCTCTGTCCCTTAAAACTCCCCGTGACCTCACTCTCTGTCCCTTTAAACTCCCCGTGATCTCACCCTCAGTCCCTTCAACCTACCCGTGATCTCACTCTCTATCCCATTAAACTCCCCGTGATCTCACTGTCTATGCCATTAACCTCCCCGTGATCTCACTCTCTGTCGCTTTAACCTCCCCGTGATCTCACTCTCTGTCGCTTTAACCTCCCCGTGATCTCACTCTCTGTCGCTTTAACCTCCCCGTCATCTCACTCTCTGTCCCTAAAATCTCCCCGTGATCTCACTCTCTGTCCCAACAACATCCCCGTGATCTCACACTCTATACATTGAACCTCCCCGTGATCTCACTCTCTGTCCCTTTAACCTCCCCGTGATCTCACTCCATGTCCCTTTAACCTCCCCGTGATCTCACTCTCTGTCGCTTTAACCTCCCTTTGATCTCATTCTCTGTCCCTTTAACCTGCCTTTGATCACACTCTCTGTCCCTTTAACCTCCCCATGATCTCACTCTCAGTCCCTGTAACTATCCCCGTGATCTCATTCTCTGTCCCTTGAAATGTCACCCTGATCTCACTGTGTGACCCATTAACTGTCCCCCTGATCTCACACTCTGTCCCTTTAAATGTCGCCGATGATCACACTCTCTGACCCTTAACCTCTCCGTGATCTCACTGTCTGTCCCTTTAACCTCCCCGTGATCTCACTCACTGTCCCTTTTAGCTCCCCGTGATCTCACTCACTAACCCTTTAACTTCCCTGTGATCTCATTCTCTGTCCCTTTAACATCCCTTTGATCTCAATCTCTGTCCCTTAAACCTCCCCGTGATCTCACTCTCTGTCCCTTTTAGCTCCGCGTTGATCTCACTCTGTCCATTTAACCTCCCTTTGATCTCACTCTCTGACCCCTTAACCTCCCCATGATCTCAATCTCTGTCCCTTTAACTTCCCCGTGATCTCACTCTCTGTCCCTTTAACCTCCCCGTGATCTCACTCTCTGTCCCATTAACCTCCCCGCGATCTCACTCTCTGTCCCTTTAGCTGCCCCCTGATCTCACTATCTGGCCCTTTAACTGTCCCTGTTCTCACTCTCTGTTCCTTTAAAATCAGCGTGATCTCACTCTCTGTCCCTTTTACCTCCCCGTTATCTCACTCTCTGTCCCTTTAACCTCACCGTGATCTCACTCTCTGTCCCTTTTAGCTCCGCGTTGATCTCACTCTGTCCATTTAACCTCCCCGTAATCTCACTCACTGTCCATTTAACCTCCCGTTGATCTCACTCTCTGTCCCTTTAACCTCGCCGTGATCTCACTCTCTGTCCCTTTAACCTTCCCGTGATCTTACTCTGTGTCCCTTTAACCTCCCAGTGATCTCACTCTCTGTCCCTTTAACATCCCCGTGATCTCACTCTCAGTCCCTATAACTTTCCCCTGATCTCATTCTCTGTCGCTAGAAATGTCCCCCTGATCTCATTCTCTGTCCCATTAACTGTCCCTGATCTCAATCTATGTCCCTTTAACAACCCCGCGATCTCACTCACTGTCCCTTTAATTTCCCCGTGATCTCATTCTCTGTCCCTTTTACCTCCCTTTGATCTCACTCTCTGTCCCTTTAACCTCCCCGTGATGTCACTTTCTGTCCCTTTAACGTCCCCGTGATCTCAGTCTCTGACCCCTTAACCTCCCCATGATCTCAATCTCTGTCCCTTTAACTTCCCCGTGATCTCACTCTCTGTCCCTTTAACCTCCCCGTGATCTCACTCTCTGTCCCATTAACCTCCCCGTGATCTCACTCTCTGTCCCTTTAGCTGCCCCCTGATCTCACTATCTGGCCCTTTAACTGTCCCTGTTCTCACTCTCTGTCCCTTTTACCTCCCAGTGATCTCACTCTCTGCCCCTTTAACCTCACCGTGATCTCACTCTCTGTCCCATTAACCTCTCCGTTATCTCACTCTCTGTCCCTTTAACCTCCCCTTGATCACACTCTCTGTCCCTTTAACGTCCCCGTGAACTCACTATCTGTCCCTTTAACCTCCCCGTGATCTCACTCTCTGTCCCTTTAACCTCCCCGTGATCTCACCCTCTGTCCCTTTAACCTCCTCCTGATCTCACTCTCTGTCCTTTTAACGTCTATTTGATATCACACTCTGTCGCTTTAACCTCCACGTGCTCTCATTCATTGTCCCTTTAGCGTCCCCGTGATCTCGCTCTCAGTCCCTTTAACCTCCCCGTGATCTCACTCTCTGTCCCTTTAACCTCCCCGTGATCTCACTCTCTGTCCCATTAACCTCCCCGTGATCTCACTCTCTGTCCCATTAACCTCCCCGTGAAATCACTCTCTGTCCCTTTAACCACCCCGTGATCTCAATCTCTGTTCCCTTAACCTCCCCGTGATCTCACTCTCTGTCGCTTTAACCTCCCCGTTATCTCACTCTCTTTCCCTTTAACCTCACCGTGATTTCACTCTCTGTCCCTTTAACCTCCCCGTGATCTCACTCTCTGTCCCTTTAACTTCCCTTTGATCTCACTCACTGTCCCTTTTAGCTCCCCGTCATCTCATTCACTTTCCCTTAAACTTCCCCGTGAACTCATTCTCTGTCCCTTTAACCTCCCTTTGATCTCACTCTCTGTCCTTTTAACCTCCCCGTGATCTCACTCTCTGTCGCTTTAACCTCCCCGTCATCTCACTCTCCGTCCCTAAAATCTCCCCGTGATCTCACTCTCTGTCCCATCAATATCCCCGTGATCTCACACTCTATACATTGAACCTCCCCGTGATCTCACTCTCTGTCCCTTTAACCTCCCCGTGATCTCACTCCCTGTCCCTTTAACCTCCCCGTGATCTCACTCTCTGTCGCTTTTACCTCCCTTTGATCTCATTCTCTGCCCCTTTAACCTGCCTTTGATCTCACTCTCTGTCCCTTTAACCTCCCCATGATCTCACTCTCTGTCTCTTTAACCACCCCGTGATCTCACTCTCTGTCCCTTTAACTGTCCCTGATCTCAATCTATGTCCCTTTAACCTCCCCGTGATCTCACTCTCTGTCGCTTTAACCTCCCAGTGATCTCACTCTCTGTTCCTTTAACCTCCCCGTGATCTCACTCTCTGACCCTTTAACATCCCTGTGATATCACTCTCAGTCCCTGTAACTAGCCCCGTGATCTCATTCTCTGTCCCTTGAAATGTCGCCCTGATATCACTATGTGACCCATTAACTGTCCCCCTGATCTCACACTCTGTCCCTTTAAATGTCGCCGATGATCACACTCTCTGACCCTTAACCTCTCCGTGATCTCACTGTCTGTCCCTTTAACCTCCCCTTGATCTCACTCACTGTCCCTTTTAGCTCCCCGTGATCTCACTCACTATCCCTTTAACTTCCATGTGATCTCATTCTCTGTCCCTTTAACAACCCTTTGATTTCAATCTCTGTCACTTAAACCTCCCCGTGATCTCACCCTCTGTCCCATTAACCTCCCCTAGATCACACTCTCTGTCCCTTTAACGTCCCCGTGACCTCACTCTCTGTCCCTTTAACCTCCCCGTGATCTCACTCTCTGTCCATTTAACGTACCCGTGGTCTCACAAACTGTCCCATTAACCTCCCCCTGATTTCAATCTCTGTTTCTTTAACTGTCCCACATCTCACTCTCCGTTCCTTGAACTGTCCCTGATCTCACTCTCTGTCCCTTTAACCCCCCAGGGATCTCACTCTCTGGCCCTTTAACCTCCCCATGATCTCACTCTCTGTCTCTTTAACCATCCCGTGATCTCACTCTCTGTCCCTTTAACTGTCCCTGATCTCAATCTATGTCCCTTTAACCTCCCCGTGATCTCACTCTCTGTCCCTTTAACCTCCCAGTGATCTCACTCTCTGTTCCTTTAACCTCCCCGTGATCTCACTCTCTGTCGCTTTAACCTCCCCGTCATCTCACTCTCTGTCCCTAAAATCTCCCCGTGATCTCACTCTCTGTCCCATCAACATCCCCGTGATCTCACACTCTATACATTGAACCTCCCCGTGATCTCACTCTCTGTCCCTTTAACCTCCCCGTGATCTCACTCCCTGTCCCTTTAACCTCCCCGAGATCTCACTCTCTGTCGCTTTAACCTCCCTTTGATCTCATTCTTTGTCCCTTTAACCTGCCTTTGATCTCACTCTCTGTCCCTTTAACCTCCCCATGATCTCACTCTCTGTCTCTTTAACCACCCCGTGATCTCACCCCCTGTCCCTTTAACTGTCCCTGATCTCAATCTATGTCCCTTTAACCTCCCCGTGATCTCACTCTCTGTCCCTTTAACCTCCCAGTGATCTCACTCTCTGTTCCTTTAACCTCCCCGTGATCTCACTCTCTGTCCCTTTAACATCCCCGTGATCTCACTCTCAGTCCCTGTAACTATCCCCGTGATCTCATTCTCTGTCCCTTGAAATGTCGCCCTGATCTCAATATGTGACCCATTAACTGTCCCCCTGATCTCACACTCTGTCCCTTTAAATGTCCCCGATGATCACACTCTCTGACCCTTAACCTCTCCGTGATCTCACTGTCTGTCCCTTTAACCTCCCCGTGATCTCACTCACTGTCCCTTTTAGCTCCCCGTGATCTCACACACTATCCCTTTAACTTCCCTGTGATCTCATTCTCTGTCCCTTTAACATCCCTTTGATCTCAATCTCTGTCCCTTAAACCTCCCCGTGATCTCACTCTCTGTCCCTTTTAGCTCCGCGTTGATCTCATTCTGTCCATTTAACCTCCCCGTAATCTCACTCACTGTCCCTTTAACCTCCCGTTGATCTCATTCTCTGTCCCTTTAACCTCCCCGTGATCTAACTGTCTGTCTCTTTAACCTCCCCGTGATCTCACTCTCTGTCCCATTAACCTCCCCGTGATCTCACTCTCTGTCCCTTTAACGTCCCCGTGATCTTACTCTCTGTCCCTTTAACCTCCCAGTGATCTCACTCTCTGTCCCTTTAACATCCCCGTGATCTCACTCTCAGTCCCTATAACTATCCCCGTGATCTCATTCTCTGTCGCTAGAAATTTCCCCCTGATCTCATTCTCTGTCCCATTAACTGTCCCTGATCTCAATCTATGTCCCTTTAACAACCCCGCGATCTCACTCACTGTCCCTTTAACTTCCCCGTGATCTCATTCTCTGTCCCTTTAACCTCCCTTTGATCTCACTCTCTGTCCCTTTAACCTCCCCGTGATGTCACTTTCTGTCCCTTTAACGTCCCGTGATCTCACTCTCTGACCCCTTTACCTCCCCATGATTTCAATCTCTGTCCCTTTACCTTCCACGTGATCTCACTCTCTGTCCCTTTAACCTCCCCGTGATCTCACTCTCTGTCCCATTAACCTCCCCGTGATCTCACTCTCTGTCCCTTTACCTGCCCCCCTGATCTCACTATCTGGCCCTTTAACTGTCCCTGTTCTCACTCTCTGTTCCTTTAAAATCCCCGTGATCTCACTCTCTGTCCCTTTTACCTCCCTTTGATCTCACTCTCTGTCGCCTTAACCTCCCCGTTATCTCACTCTCTGTCCCTTTAACCTCACCGTGATCTCACTCTCTGTCCCATTAACCTCCCCTGATCTCACTCTCTGTCCCTTTAACCTCCCCTTGATCACACTGTCTGTCCCTTTAAAATCCCCGTGATCTTACTCTCTGTCCCATTAACCTCCCCGTGAAATCACTCTCTGTACCTTTAACCACCCCGTGATCTCAATCTCTGTTCCCTTTACCTCCCCGTGATCTCACTCCCTGTCCCTTTAACCTCCCCGAGATCTCACTCTCTGTCGCTTTAACCTCCCTTTGATCTCATTCTTTGTCCCTTTAACCTGCCTTTGATCTCACTCTCTGTCCCTTTAACCTCCCCATGATCTCACTCTCTGTCTCTTTAACCACCCCGTGATCTCACCCCCTGTCCCTTTAACTGTCCCTGATCTCAATCTATGTCCCTTTAACCTCCCCGTGATCTCACTCTCTGTCCCTTTAACCTCCCAGTGATCTCACTCTCTGTTCCTTTAACCTCCCCGTGATCTCACTCTCTGTCCCTTTAACATCCCCGTGATCTCACTCTCAGTCCCTGTAACTATCCCCGTGATCTCATTCTCTGTCCCTTGAAATGTCGCCCTGATCTCAATATGTGACCCATTAACTGTCCCCCTGATCTCACACTCTGTCCCTTTAAATGTCCCCGATGATCACACTCTCTGACCCTTAACCTCTCCGTGATCTCACTGTCTGTCCCTTTAACCTCCCCGTGATCTCACTCACTGTCCCTTTTAGCTCCCCGTGATCTCACACACTATCCCTTTAACTTCCCTGTGATCTCATTCTCTGTCCCTTTAACATCCCTTTGATCTCAATCTCTGTCCCTTAAACCTCCCCGTGATCTCACTCTCTGTCCCTTTTAGCTCCGCGTTGATCTCATTCTGTCCATTTAACCTCCCCGTAATCTCACTCACTGTCCCTTTAACCTCCCGTTGATCTCACTCTCTGTCCCTTTAACCTCCCCGTGATCTAACTGTCTGTCTCTTTAACCTCCCCGTGATCTCACTCTCTGTCCCATTAACCTCCCCGTGATCTCACTCTCTGTCCCTTTAACGTCCCCGTGATCTTACTCTCTGTCCCTTTAACCTCCCAGTGATCTCACTCTCTGTCCCTTTAACATCCCCGTGATCTCACTCTCAGTCCCTATAACTATCCCCGTGATCTCATTCTCTGTCGCTAGAAATTTCCCCCTGATCTCATTCTCTGTCCCATTAACTGTCCCTGATCTCAATCTATGTCCCTTTAACAACCCCGCGATCTCACTCACTGTCCCTTTAACTTCCCCGTGATCTCATTCTCTGTCCCTTTAACCTCCCTTTGATCTCACTCTCTGTCCCTTTAACCTCCCCGTGATGTCACTTTCTGTCCCTTTAACGTCCCGTGATCTCACTCTCTGACCCCTTTACCTCCCCATGATTTCAATCTCTGTCCCTTTACCTTCCACGTGATCTCACTCTCTGTCCCTTTAACCTCCCCGTGATCTCACTCTCTGTCCCATTAACCTCCCCGTGATCTCACTCTCTGTCCCTTTACCTGCCCCCCTGATCTCACTATCTGGCCCTTTAACTGTCCCTGTTCTCACTCTCTGTTCCTTTAAAATCCCCGTGATCTCACTCTCTGTCCCTTTTACCTCCCTTTGATCTCACTCTCTGTCGCCTTAACCTCCCCGTTATCTCACTCTCTGTCCCTTTAACCTCACCGTGATCTCACTCTCTGTCCCATTAACCTCCCCTGATCTCACTCTCTGTCCCTTTAACCTCCCCTTGATCACACTGTCTGTCCCTTTAAAATCCCCGTGATCTTACTCTCTGTCCCATTAACCTCCCCGTGAAATCACTCTCTGTACCTTTAACCACCCCGTGATCTCAATCTCTGTTCCCTTTACCTCCCCGTGATCTCACTCTCTGTCGCTTTAACCTCCCCGTTATCTCACTCTCTTTCCCTTTAACCTCACCGTGATTTCACTCTCTGTCCCTTTAACCTCCCCGTGATCTCACTCTCTGTCCCTTTAACTTCCCTTTGATCTCACTCACTGTTCCTTTTAGCTCCCCGTCATCTCATTCACTTTCCCTTAAACTTCCTCGTGAACTCATTCTCTGTCCCTTTAACCTCCCTTTGATCTCACTCTCTGTCCCTTTAACCTCCCCGTGATCTCACTCTCTGTCCATTTAACCTCCCCTTGATCTCACTCTTTGTCCCGTTAACCTCCCCGTGATCTCATTCTCTGTCCATTTAACCTCCCAATGATCTCACTCTCGGTACCTTTAACGTCCCCATGATCTCACTCTCTGTCGCTTCAACCTCCCATTGATCTCACTCTCTGTCCCTTTAACCCCCCCGTGATCTCATTCACTTTCCATTAAACCTCCCCGTCATCTCACTCTCTGTCCCTTTAAACTCCCCTTCATCTCACACTCCGTCCCTTTAAACGTCCCCGTGATCTCACTCTCTGTCCCTTTAACCTCCCCGTGAAATCACGCACTGTCCCTTTAACCTCCCTCTGATCTAACTCTCTATCCCTTTTACTGACCCTTATCTCACTCTCTGTCCCTTTAAATGTCCCCCTGATCTCACTCTCTGACCCTTTAACTGTCCCCCTCATCTCACTCTCTGTCCCTTTAAATGTCCCCGATGATCTCACTCTCTGTCCCTTTAACAACCCCGTGAACTCACTATCTGTCCCTTTAACCTCCCCGTGAACTCACTATCTGTCCCTTTAACCTCCTCGTGATCTCACTCTCTGTCCCTTTAACCTCCCCGTGATCTCACCCTCTGTCCCTTTAACCTCCCCCTGATCTCACTCTCTGTCCCATTAACGTCTATTTGATATCACACTCTGTCGCTTTAACCTCCACGTGATCTCACTCTCTGTCCCTTTAACCTCCCCGTGATCTCACTCTCTGTCCCTTTAACTGCACACCTGATCTCACTCTCTGGCCCTTTTACTGTCCCTGATCTCACTCTCTGTCCCTTTAACAACCCCGTGAACTCACTATCTGTCCCTTTAACCTCCCCGTGAACTCACTATCTGTCCCTTTAACCTCCTCGTGATCTCACTCTCTGTCCCTTTAACCTCCCCGTGATCTCACCCTCTGTCCCTTTAACCTCCCCCTGATCTCACTCTCTGTCCCATTAACGTCTATTTGATATCACACTCTGTCGCTTTAACAACCCCGTGAACTCACTATCTGTCCCTTTAACCTCCCCGTGAACTCACTATCTGTCCCTTTAACCTCCTCGTGATCTCACTCTCTGTCCCATTAACCTCCCCGTGATCTCACTCTCTGTCCCTTTAACTGCACACCTGATCTCACTCTCTGGCCCTTTTACTGTCCCTGATCTCACTCTCTCTCCATTATAGCTCCCCATGGTCTCACTCTCTGTCCCTTTAAACTCCCCATGATCTCAATCTCTGTCCCTTCAATCTGCCCGTGATCTCACTCTCTGTCCCTTTAACCTCCCCGTGATCTCACTCTCTGTCCCTTTAACCTCCCCGTGATCTCACTCTCTTTCCCTTTAAACTCTCCCTGATCTCAATCTCTGTCCCTTTAACCTCCCCGTGATCTCACTCTTTGTCCCGTTAACTTGCCCGTGATCTCACTCTCTGTCCCTTTTACCGCCCCGCGATCTCACTCTCTGTCCCATTAACCTCCCCTGATCTCACTCTCTGTCCCTTTAACCTCCCCTTGATCACACTCTCTGTCGCTTTAACCTCCCCGTGAACTCACTATCTGTCGCTTTAACCTCCCCGTGATCTCACTCTCTGTCCCTTTTACCTCCCCGTGATCTCACCCTCTGTCCCTTTAACCTCCCCCTGATCTCACTCTCTGTCCCATTAACGTCTATTTGATATCACACTCTGTCGATTTAACCTCCACGTGATCTCACTCTCTGTCCCTTTAACGTCCCCATGATCTCACTCTCTGTCGCTTCAACCTCCCATTGATCTCACTCACTGTCCTTTTAACCTCCCCGTGATCTCACTCTCTGTCCCTTTAACCCCCCCGTGATCTCACTCACTGTCCCTTAAACCTCCCCGTCATCTCACTCTCTGTCCCTTTAAACTCCCCGTCATCTCACACTCCGTCCCCTTAAACGTCCCCGTGATCTCACTCTCTGTCCCTTTAACCTCCCCGTGAAATCACTCACTGTCCCTTTAACCTCCCCGTGATCTCACTCTCAGTCCATTTAACTTCCTCGTGATCTCAGTCTCTGTCCCATTACCCTACCCTTGATCTCACTATCTATCCCTTTAACCTCCCCATGATCTCACTCTCTGTCCCTTTAAACTCCCCGTGATCTCACCCTCAGTGCCTTCAACCTACCCGTGATCTCACTCTCTAT
Source organism: Cetorhinus maximus (assembly GCF_964194155.1). Lineage (NCBI taxonomy): Eukaryota > Metazoa > Chordata > Chondrichthyes > Lamniformes > Cetorhinidae > Cetorhinus > Cetorhinus maximus. The sequence continues at coordinate 32,575 of NW_027598473.1, forward strand.
CCCTTTAAACTCCCCGTGATCTCACTCTCTATGCCTTTAACCTCCCCGTGATCTCACTCTCTGTTCTATTAACCTCCCCGAGATCTCACTCTCTGTCCCTTTACCCACCCTGTGATCTCAATCTCTGTTCCCTTAACCTCCCCGTGATCTCACTCTCTGTCGCTTTAACCTCCCCGTTATCTCACTCTCTTTCCCTTTAACCTCACCGTGATTTCACTCTCTGTCCCTTTAACCTCCCCGTGATCTCACTCTCTGTCCCTTTAACTTCCCTTTGATCTCACTCACTGTCCCTTTCAGCTCCCCGTCATCTCATTCACTTTCCCTTAAACTTCCCCGTGAACTCATTCTCTGTCCCTTTAACCTCCCTTTGATCGCACTCTCTGTCCCTTTAACCTCCCCGTGATCTCACTCTCTGTCCATTTAACCTCCCCTTGATCTCACTCTTTGTCCCGTTAACCTCCCCGTGATCTCATTCTCTGTCCATTTAACCTCCCAATGATCTCACTCTCGGTACCTTTAACGTCCCCATGATCTCACTCTCTGTCGCTTCAACCTCCCATTGATCTCACTCTCTGTCCCTTTAACCCCCCCGTGATCTCATTCACTTTCCATTAAACCTCCCCGTCATCTCACTCTCTGTCCCTTTAAACTCCCCTTCATCTCACACTCCGTCCCTTTAAACGTCCCCGTGATCTCACTCTCTGTCCCTTTAACCTCCCCGTGAAATCACGCACTGTCCCTTTAACCTCCCTCTGATCTAACTCTCTGTCCCTTTTACTGACCCTTATCTCACTCTCTGTCCCTTTAAATGTCCCCCTGATCTCACTCTCTGTCCCTTTAACTGTCCCCCTCATCTCACTCTCTGTCCCTTTAAATGTCCCCGATGATCTCACTCTCTGTCCCTTTAACAACCCCGTGAACTCACTATCTGTCCCTTTAACCTCCCCGTGAACTCACTATCTGTCCCTTTAACCTCCTCGTGATCTCACTCTCTGTCCCTTTAACCTCCCCGTGATCTCACCCTCTGTCCCTTTAACCTCCCCCTGATCTCACTCTCTGTCCCATTAACGTCTATTTGATATCACACTCTGTCGCTTTAACCTCCACGTGATCTCACTCTCTGTCCCTTTAACCTCCCCGTGATCTCACTCTCTGTCCCATTAACCTCCCCGTGATCTCACTCTCTGTCCCTTTAACTGCACACCTGATCTCACTCTCTGGCCCTTTTACTGTCCCTGATCTCACTCTCTGTCCCTTTAACAACCCCGTGAACTCACTATCTGTCCCTTTAACCTCCCCGTGAACTCACTATCTGTCCCTTTAACCTCCCCATGATCTCAATCTCTGTCCCTTCAATCTGCCCGTGATCTCACCCTCTGTCCCTTTAACCTCCCCCTGATCTCACTCTCTGTCCCATTAACGTCTATTTGATATCACACTCTGTCGCTTTAACCTCCACGTGATCTCACTCTCTGTCCCTTTAACCTCCCCGTGATCTCACTCTCTGTCCCATTAACCTCCCCGTGATCTCACTCTCTGTCCCTTTAACTGCACACCTGATCTCACTCTCTGGCCCTTTTACTGTCCCTGATCTCACTCTCTGTCCCTTTAAAATCCCCGTGATCTCACTCTCTCTCCATTATAGCTCCCCATGGTCTCACTCTCTGTCCCTTTAAACTCCCCATGATCTCAATCTCTGTCCCTTCAATCTGCCCGTGATCTCACTCTCTGTCCCTTTAACCTCCCCGTGATCTCACTCTCTGTCCCTTTAACCTCCCCGTGATCTCACTCTCTTTCCCTTTAAACTCTCCCTGATCTCAATCTCTGTCCCTTTAACCTCCCCGTGATCTCACTCTTTGTCCCGTTAACTTGCCCGTGATCTCACTCTCTGTCCCATTAACCTCACCGTGATCTCACTCTCTGTCCCTTTAACCTCCCCGTGATCTCACTCTCTGTCCCTTTTACCGCCCCGCGATCTCACTCTCTGTCCCATTAACCTCCCCTGATCTCACTCTCTGTCCCTTTAACCTCCCCTTGATCACACTCTCTGTCCCTTTAACGTCCCCGTGAACTCACTATCTGTCGCTTTAACCTCCCCGTGATCTCACTCTCTGTCCCTTTTACCTCCCCGTGATCTCACCCTCTGTCCCTTTAACCTCCCCCTGATCTCACTCTCTGTCCCATTAACGTCTATTTGATATCACACTCTGTCGATTTAACCTCCACGTGATCTCACTCTCTGTCCCTTTAACCTCCCCGTGATCTCACTCTCTGTCCCATTAACCTCCCCGTGATCTCACTCTCTGTCCCTTTAACTGCACACCTGATCTCACTCTCTGGCCCTTTTACTGTCCCTGATCTCACTCTCTGTCCCTTTAAAATCCCCGTGATCTCACTCTCTGTCCCTTTAACCTCCCTTTTATCTCACTCTCTGTCCCTTCAACCTCCCCGTGATCTCACTCTCTGTCGCTTTAACCTCCCCGTTATCTCACACTCTTTCCCTTTAACCTCACCGTGATTTCACTCTCTGTCCCTTTAACCTCCCCGTGATCTCACTCTCTGTCCCTTTAACTTCCCTTTGATCTCACTCACTGTCCCTTTTAGCTCCCCGTCATCTCATTCACTTTCCCTTAAACTTCCCCGTGAACTCATTCTCTGTCCCTTTAACCTCACTTTGATCTCACTCTCTGACCCCTTAAACGTCCCCGTGATCTCACTCTCTGTCCCTTTAACCTCCCCGTGAAATCACTCACTGTCCCTTTAACCTCCCCGTGATCTCACTCTCAGTCCATTTAACTTCCTCGTGATCTCAGTCTCTGTCCCATTACCCTACCCTTGATCTCACTATCTATCCCTTTAACCTCCCCGTGATCTCAGTCTCTGTCCCTTTAAACTCCCTGTGATCTCACCCTCAGTGCCTTCAACCTACCCGTGATCTCACTCTCTATCCCTTTAAACTCCCCGTGATCTCACTCTCTATGCCTTTAACCTCCCCGTGATCTCAATCTCTGTTCTATTAACATCCCCGAGATCTCACTCTCTGTCCCTTTAACCTCCCCGTGATCTCACTCACTGTCCCCTTAACCTCCCCGTGATCTCACTCTCTGTCCATTTAACCTCCTCTTGATCTCACTCTTTGTCCCGTTAACCTCCCCGTGATCCCATTCTCTGTCCCTTTAACCTCCCAATGATCTCACTCTCTTTCCCTTTAACGTCCCCATGATCTCAATCTCTGTCGCTTCAACCTCCCATTGATCTCACTCTCTGTCCCTTTAACCCCCCCGTGATCTCACTCACTTTGCCTTAAACCTCCCCGTCATCTCACTCTCTGTCCCTTTAAACTCCCCTTCATCTCACACTCCGTCCCTTTAAACGTCCCCGTGATCTCACTCTCTTTCCCTTTAACCTCCCCGTGAAATCACGCACTGTCCCTTTACCCTCCCCGTGATCGCACTCTCTGTCCCTTTAACCTCCCCGTGATCTCACTCTCTGTCCATTTAACCTCCCCTTGATCTCACTCTTTGTCCCGTTAACCTCCCCGTGATCTCATTCTCTGTCCCTTTAACCTCCCAATGATCTCACTCTCGGTCCCTTTAACGTCCCCATGATCTCACTCTCTGTCGCTTCAACCTCCCATTGATCTCACTCTCTGTCCCTTTAACCCCCCCGTGATCTCACTCACTTTCCCTTAAACCTCCCCGTCATCTCACTCTCTGTCCCTTTAAACTCCCCTTCATCTCACACTCCGTCCCTTTAAACGTCCCCGTGATCTCACTCTCTGTCCCTTTAACCTCCCCGTGAAATCACGCACTGTCCCTTTAACCTCCCCGTGATCTCACTCTCAGTCCATTTAACTTCCTCGTGATCTCAGTCTCTGTCCCATTAACCTACCCTTGATCTCACTATCTATCCCTTTAACCTCCCCATGATCTCACTCTCTGTCCCTTTAAACTCCCCGTGATATCATCCTCAGTCCCTTCAACCTACCCGTGATCTCACTCTCTGTCCCTTTAAACTCCCCGTGATCTCACTCTCTATGCCTTTAACCTCCCAGTGATCTCACTCTCTGTTCTATTAACCTCCCCGAGATCTCACTCTCTGTCCCTTTAACCTCCCCGTGATCTCACTCACTGTCCCCTTAACTTCCCCGTGAACTCATTCTCTGTCCCTTTAAACTCCCTGTGATCTCACTTCGGTCCCTTTAACCACCCCGTGATCTCACTCTCTGTCCCTTTAAACTCCCCGTCATCTCACACTCTGTCCCTTTAACCTCCCCGTGATCTCACTCTCTGTCCCTTTAACCTCCCCGTGATCTCACTCTCTGTCCCATTAACCTCCCTGTGATCTCACCCTCTGTCCCTTTAACGTCCCCGTGATCTCACTCTCAGCCCCTTTAATGTCCCTATGATCTCACTCTCTGTCCCTTTAACCTCCCCGAGATCTCACTCTCTGTCCCTTTAACCTCCCCTTGATCTCACTCTCTGTCCCTTTAACCTCCCTCTGATCTAACTCTCTGTCCCTTTTACTGACCCTTATCTCACTCTCTGTCCCTTTAAATGTCCCCCTGATCTCACTCTCTGACCCTTTAACTGTCCCCCTCATCTCACTCTCTGTCCCTTTAAATGTCCCCGATGATCTCACTCTCTGTCCCTTTAACAACCCCGTGAACTCACTATCTGTCCCTTTAACCTCCCCGTGAACTCACTATCTGTCCCTTTAACCTCCCCGTGATCTCACTCTCTGTCCCTTTAACCTCCCCGTGATCTCACCCTCTGTCCCTTTAACCTCCCCCTGATCTCACTCTCTGTCCCATTAACGTCTATTTGATATCACACTCTGTCGCTTTAACCTCCACGTGATCTCACTCTCTGTCCCTTTAACCTCCCCGTGATCTCACTCTCTGTCCCATTAACCTCCCCGTGATCTCACTCTCTGTCCCTTTAACTGCACACCTGATCTCACTCTCTGGCCCTTTTACTGTCCCTGATCTCACTCTCTGTCCCTTTAAAATCCCCGTGATCTCACTCTCTGTCCCTTTTACCTCCCCGTGATCTCACCCTCTGTCCCTTTAACCTCCCCCTGATCTCACTCTCTGTCCCATTAACGTCTATTTGATATCACACTCTGTCGCTTTAACCTCCACGTGATCTCACTCTCTGTCCCTTTAACCTCCCCGTGATCTCACTCTCTGTCCCATTAACCTCCCCGTGATCTCACTCTCTGTCCCTTTAACTGCACACCTGATCTCACTCTCTGGCCCTTTTACTGTCCCTGATCTCACTCTCTGTCCCTTTAAACTCCCCATGATCTCAATCTCAGTCCCTTCAATCTGCCCGTGATCACACTCTCTGTCCCTTTAACCTCCCCCTAATCTCACTCTCTGTCCCTTTAACCTCCCCGTGATCTCACTCTTTGTCCCGTTAACTTGCCCGTGATCTCACTCTCTGTCCCATTAACCTCACCGTGATCTCACTCTCTGTCCCTTTAACCTCCCCGTGATCTCACTCTCTGTCCCTTTAACCTCCCCTTGATCACACTCTCTGTACCTTTAACGTCCCCGTGAACTCACTATCTGTCGCTTTAACCTCCCCGTGAGCTCACTCTCTGTCCCTTTTACCTCCCCGTGATCTCACCCTCTGTCCCTTTAACCTCCCCCTGATCTCATACTCTGTCCCATTAACGTCTATTTGATATCACACTCTGTCGCTTTAACCTCCACGTGATCTCACTCTCTGTCCCTTTAACCACCCCGTGATCTCACTCTCTGTCCCTTTAAAATCCCCGTGATCTCACTCTCTGTCCCTTCAAACTCCCCGTGATCTCACTCTCTGTCGCTTTAACCTCCCCGTTATCTCACACTCTTTCCCTTTAACCTCACCGTGATTTCACTCTCTGTCCCTTTAACCTCCCCGTGATCTCAATCTCTGTCCCTTTAGACTCCCCGTGATCTCACTCTCTGTCCATTTAACCTCCCCGTGATCTCAATCTCAGTCCCTTTTAGCTCCCCGTGATCTCACTCTCTGTCCCGTTAACCTACCCGTGATCTCACTGTCTGTCCCTTTAACCTCCCCGTGAACTCAATCTCTTTCCCTTTAACCTACGCGTGATCTCACTCTCTGTCCCTTTAACCTCCCCGTGATCTCACTCTCTGTCCCTTTAACCTCCCCGTGATCTCACTCTCTGTCCCTTTAACCACCCCGTATTCTCACTCTCTGTCCCTTCAAACTCCCCGTGATCTCACTCATTCCCTTTAAACTCCCCGTGTTCTAACTCTCTGTCCCTTTAACCTCCCCGTGATCTCCATCTCTGTACCATTAACCTCCCCGTGATCTCACTCTATTTCCCTTTAACCATCCCGTCATCTCACTCTGTTCCTTTAACCTTCCCTGATCTCATTCTCTGTTCCTTTTACTTTCCCCGTGATCTCACTCTCTCTCCATTATAGCTCCCCATGGTCTCACTCTCTGTCCCTTTAAACTCCGCATGATCTCAATCTCTGTCCGTTCAATCTGCCCGTGATCTCACTCTGTGTCCCTTTAACCTCCCCGTGATCTCACTCTCTGTCCCTTTAACCTCCCCGTGATCTCACACTCTTTCCCTTTTACCGCCCCGCGATCTCACTCTCTGTCCCATTAACCTCCCCTGATCTCACTCTCTGTCCCTTTAACCTCCCCTTGATCACACTCTCTGTCCCTTTAACGTCCCCGTGAACTCACTATCTGTCGCTTTAACCTCCCCGTGATCTCACTCTCTGTCCCTTTTACCTCCCCGTGATCTCACCCTCTGTCCCTTTAACCTCCCCCTGATCTCACTCTCTGTCCCATTAACGTCTATTTGATATCACACTCTGTCGCTTTAACCTCCACGTGATCTCACTCTCTGTCCCTTTAACCTCCCCGTGATCTCACTCTCTGTCCCATTAACCTCCCCGTGATCTCACTCTCTGTCCCTTTAACTGCACACCTGATCTCACTCTCTGGCCCTTTTACTGTCCCTGATCTCACTCTCTGTCCCTTTAAAATCCCCGTGATCTCACTCTCTGTCCCTTTAACCTCCCTTTTATCTCACTCTCTGTCCCTTCAACCTCCCCGTGATCTCACTCTCTGTCGCTTTAACCTCCCCGTTATCTCACACTCTTTCCCTTTAACCTCACCGTGATTTCACTCTCTGTCCCTTTAACCTCCCCGTGATCTCACTCTCTGTCCCTTTAACTTCCCTTTGATCTCACTCACTGTCCCTTTTAGCTCCCCGTCATCTCATTCACTTTCCCTTAAACTTCCCCGTGAACTCATTCTCTGTCCCTTAAACCTCCCTTTGATCTCACTCTCTGACCCCTTAAACGTCCCCGTGATCTCACTCTCTGTCCCTTTAACCTCCCCATGAAATCACTCACTGTCCCTTTAACCTCCCCGTGATCTCACTCTCAGTCCATTTAACTTCCTCGTGATCTCAGTCTCTGTCCCATTACCCTACCCTTGATCTCACTATCTATCCCTTTAACCTCCCCGTGATCTCACTCTCTGTCCCTTTAAACTCCCCGTGATCTCACCCTCAGTGCCTTCAACCTACCCGTGATCTCACTCTCTATCCCTTTAAACTCCCCGTGATCTCACTCTCTATGCCTTTAACCTCCCCGTGATCTCACTCTCTGTTCTATTAACCTCCCCGAGATCTCACTCTCTGTCCCTTTAACCTCCCCGTGATCTCACTCACTGTCCCCTTTACCTCCCCGTGAACTCATTCTCTGTCCCTTTATCCACCCTGTGATCTCAATCTCTGTTCCCTTAAACTGCACACCTGATCTCACTCTCTGTCCCTTTTACTGTCCCTGATCTCACTCTCTGTCCCTTTAAAATCCCCGTGATCTCACTCTCTGTCCCTTTAACCTCCCTTTTATCTCAATCTCTGTCCCTTTAGACTCCCCGTGATCTCACTCTCTGTCCATTTAACCTCCCCGTGAACTCAATCTCTGTCCCTTTTAGCTCCCCGTGATCTCACTCTCTGTCCCGTTAACCTACCCTTGATCTCACTGTCTGTCCCTTTAACCTCCCCGTGAACTCAATCTCTTTCCCTTTAACCTACGCGTGATCTCACTCTCTGTCCCTTTAACCTCTCCGTGATCTCACTCTCTGTCCCTTTAACCTCCCCGTGATCTCACTCTCTGTCCCTTTAGCACCCCGTATTCTCACTCTCTGTCCCTTCAAACTCCCCGTGATCTCACTTATTCCCTTTTAACTCCCCGTGTTCTAACTCTCTGTCCCTTTAACCTCCCCGTGATCTCAATCTCTGTACCATTAACCTCCCCGTGATCTCACTCTATTTCCCTTTAACCATCCCGTCATCTCACTCTGTTCCTTTAACCTTCCCTGATCTCATTCTCTGTTCCTTTAACTTTCCCCGTGATCTCACTCTCTCTCCATTATAGCTCCCCATGGTCTCACTCTCTGTCCCTTTAAACTCCGCATGATCTCAATCTCTGTCCCTTCAATCTGCCCGTGATCTCACTCTCTGTCCCTTTAACCTCCCCGTGATCTCACTCTCTGTCCCTTTAACCTCCCCGTGATCTCACTCTCTTTCCCTTTAAACTCTCCCTGATCTCACTCTCTGTCCCTTTATCCTCCCCGTGATCTCACTCTTTGTCCCGTTAACTTACCCGTGATCTCACTCTCTGTCCCATTAACCTCACCGTGATCTCACTCTCTGTCACATTAACCTCCCCGTGATCTCACTCTCTGTCCCTTTGACCTCCCCGTGATCTCACTCCAAGTCCATTTAAACTCCCTGTGATCTCACTCTCTGTCCCTTAAACCTGACTGTGATCTCAGTCTCTGTCCCTTTAAATTCCCCGTGCTCTCACTCTCTGTCCCTTTAACCTCCCCGTGAGCTCACTCTCTGTCCCTTTAACCTCCCCGTGATCTCTCTTTCCCTTTAAACTCCCCGTGCTCTCATTCTCTGACCCTTTAACCTCACCGTGATCTCTCTCTCTATCCATTTAACCTCCTCGAGATCTCACTATCTGTCCCTTTATCCTCCCCGTGATCGCGCTCTGTCGCTTTAACCTCTCCGTTAACTCTCTCTGTCCCTTTAACCTCCCCGTGATCTCACTCTTTCCCTTTAAACTCCCCTTGATCTCATTTTCTGACCCTTTAACCTCACCGTGAGCTCACTCTCTATCCCTTTAACATTCCCGTCATCTCACTCTGTCCCTTTAACCTTCCCTGATCTCATTCTCTGTCCCTTTAACCTCCCCGTGATCTCACTCTCTGTCCCTTTAACCTCCCCGTACTCTCACTCTCTGTACCGTTAACCTCCCCGTGACCTCACTCTCTGTCCCTTTAACCACCCGTATTCTCACTCTCTGTCCCTTTAAACTCCCCGTGATCTCATTCTCTGTCCCTTAACTTCCTCGTGATCTCAGTCTCTGTCCCATTAACCTACCCTTGATCTCACTATCTATCCCTTTAACCTCCCCATGATCTCACTCTCTGTCCCTTTAAACTCCCCGTGATATCATCCTCAGTCCCTTCAACCTACCCGTGATCTCACTCTCTGTCCCTTTAAACTCCCCGTGATCTCACTCTCTATGCCTTTAACCTCCCAGTGATCTCACTCTCTGTTCTATTAACCTCCCCGAGATCTCACTCTCTGTCCCTTTAACCTCCCCGTGATCTCACTCACTGTCCCCTTAACTTCCCCGTGAACTCATTCTCTGTCCCTTTAAACTCCCTGTGATCTCACTTCGGTCCCTTTAACCACCCCGTGATCTCACTCTCTGTCCCTTTAAACTCCCCGTCATCTCACACTCTGTCCCTTTAACCTCCCCGTGATCTCACTCTCTGTCCCATTAACCTCCCTGTGATCTCACCCTCTGTCCCTTTAACGTCCCCGTGATCTCACTCTCAGCCCCTTTAATGTCCCTATGATCTCACTCTCTGTCCCTTTAACCTCCCCGAGATCTCACTCTCTGTCCCTTTAACCTCCCCTTGATCTCACTCTCTGTCCCTTTAACCTCCCTCTGATCTAACTCTCTGTCCCTTTTACTGACCCTTATCTCACTCTCTGTCCCTTTAAATGTCCCCCTGATCTCACTCTCTGACCCTTTAACTGTCCCCCTCATCTCACTCTCTGTCCCTTTAAATGTCCCCGATGATCTCACTCTCTGTCCCTTTAACAACCCCGTGAACTCACTATCTGTCCCTTTAACCTCCCCGTGAACTCACTATCTGTCCCTTTAACCTCCCCGTGATCTCACTCTCTGTCCCTTTAACCTCCCCGTGATCTCACCCTCTGTCCCTTTAACCTCCCCCTGATCTCACTCTCTGTCCCATTAACGTCTATTTGATATCACACTCTGTCGCTTTAACCTCCACGTGATCTCACTCTCTGTCCCTTTAACCTCCCCGTGATCTCACTCTCTGTCCCATTAACCTCCCCGTGATCTCACTCTCTGTCCCTTTAACTGCACACCTGATCTCACTCTCTGGCCCTTTTACTGTCCCTGATCTCACTCTCTGTCCCTTTAAAATCCCCGTGATCTCACTCTCTCTCCATTATAGCTCCCCATGGTCTCACTCTCTGTCCCTTTAAACTCCCCATGATCTCAATCTCAGTCCCTTCAATCTGCCCGTGATCACACTCTCTGTCCCTTTAACCTCCCCCTAATCTCACTCTCTGTCCCTTTAACCTCCCCGTGATCTCACTCTTTGTCCCGTTAACTTGCCCGTGATCTCACTCTCTGTCCCATTAACCTCACCGTGATCTCACTCTCTGTCCCTTTAACCTCCCCGTGATCTCACTCTCTGTCCCTTTAACCTCCCCTTGATCACACTCTCTGTACCTTTAACGTCCCCGTGAACTCACTATCTGTCGCTTTAACCTCCCCGTGATCTCACTCTCTGTCCCTTTTACCTCCCCGTGATCTCACCCTCTGTCCCTTTAACCTCCCCCTGATCTCATACTCTGTCCCATTAACGTCTATTTGATATCACACTCTGTCGCTTTAACCTCCACGTGATCTCACTCTCTGTCCCTTTAACCACCCCGTGATCTCACTCTCTGTCCCTTTAAAATCCCCGTGATCTCACTCTCTGTCCCTTCAAACTCCCCGTGATCTCACTCTCTGTCGCTTTAACCTCCCCGTTATCTCACACTCTTTCCCTTTAACCTCACCGTGATTTCACTCTCTGTCCCTTTAACCTCCCCGTGATCTCAATCTCTGTCCCTTTA
>NW_027598474.1:0-43795 GCF_964194155.1 Cetorhinus maximus
ACAGTATCTCTGTGTATCCCAGGGAGGTCAGTGTATATTTACTCTCTGTGTGTTGTTTATACAGAGGCTCTGTGTATCCCAGGGAGGTCAGTATATATTAATTTCGGATCGATACAGGGCCATTAGGAGAGAGTGGGGCAGTGGGATTCATTTTGGGATGGATACAAGGCTATTGGGAGAGAGTGGGGCAGTGGGATTAGTTTGGGGATTGATACAAGGCTGTTGGGAGAGGGTGGGGCAGTGGGATTAGTTTGGGATTGATACAAGGCTATGGGGAGAGAGCGAGGCAGTGGGATCAGTTTGGGGATTGATACAGGGCTGCGGGGAAAGAGCGGGACAGGGGGATTAGTTTGGGGATTGATACAGGTCTATGGGGAGAGAGTGGGGCAGTGGGATTAGTTTGGGGATTGATACAGGGCTATGGGGAGAGAGCAGGGCAGTGGGATTAGTTTGGGGATTGATACAGGGCTATGGGGAGAGAGGGGGGCAGTGGGATTAGTTTGGGGATTGATACAGGGCTATGGGGAGAGAGCGGGGCAGTGGGATTAGTTTGGGATTGATACAGGGCTATGGGGAGAGTGTTGATGGATTCAGGAATGTTGATGGATTCTGCTGGTTGTTCTCACATTTAAATAATTCACCTGAACCCTTTAGGGGGCACAGACCATTAGCACCTGTACAAACATGCCCTACCCTCCACCCCTGCCTTCACCCGCATGCCAGTTTACCAGTCTGGCCACCCTTCAGCCTGTGTGTGTGTGTGTGTGTACACACGCAGGAAAGTATCCTTATTGAACAGGGGACTGTATCTGCTCAGCTCTGTCACAGAGGTTTACTTCCCAGTCTCTGGATGTTGATCGGGAGCCGGAGTCTCCGGCTGAAACATCCCTCTCCTCCCAACCTCAATCGAGCGCCTGTCAGAGCAGCAATCCTCACACAGACCAGGGCTGGACCTGTACCTTTGCTGCTGTGTGGGGCTCAAGTGGAGGGTCTGGGAATATGGACAGAGCTGATGAAGGAGGGTGTGAGCTCAGTCTTGTGATGTTGGGAAGCACTGGAGCGGGACGGGCTGTAAACATTAGGATGTAGATGAGGGAGCCCAGTCTCTACTCCGGCCCAGGGAGTCAGACAGTGTGAAGGGCGAGAGAGGCACCATTCCCGTCCCCGAATCCCATTCCCAGCGCAGGGATGCGCAGGATGTTTGGACGAACGCGGACAGCGCTGCGGAGAGCGACGCGATTTCGACGTAAGGCTTCAAACCGACTTTGCTGTCGGAGTTGGAGAATAATGAGTCTCCGGTGAGGTTCCGGTTATTTTAAACTGGAACCGTGTGGAGGCAGCGAGAGGGCCCGAGATCATTTACCACTTAGACAGAGGCACCGTCTATCAGCAGCGTTTATTAACTCTCTGTGTGTGGTTTATACAGAGTCTCTGTGTATCCCAGGGAGGTCAGTGTATATTAACTCTCTGTGTGTGGTTTATACAGAGTCTCTGTGTATCCCAGGGAGGTCAGTGTATATTTACTCTCTGTGTGTTGTTTATACAGAGACTCTCTGTATCCCAGGGAGGCCAGTGTTTTTTGACCCCCTGTGTGTGGTTCCCTCAGCCAGTGCCTTCGTTTCTCTGAAGACCAGTCACTCAGCAAACAGGAACCTCACAGATCCTCACCAGAGCTCCCAGGTGGGAGATCGCAGGCCTGTGCACAATGGACGCCCTCACGGAGTCAAGGAGAAAGGCAGCAGTCGAAAATCATATCTCAGCTCTCAGGAATGTAATGGTGAGTGGGAGCCTGACACTGACAGAGTGCTGTCCCTGTTCCCTTCAGACCAAATCCAAGGGAGCCGGGATTAGGAATACATGAGCCGAACAGAATGTGGCCTGGAACTAACAGGGCTGGACAATATGCTTCACTTCAGTGGTCAAGATCTCTGCATAGACCACCCCCACCACCCAGCCAATCCCCACCAAACCCCCAACCCCCCAGCTCTGGAACTTGCATTCTTTTCTGACCCCGTACCTCAGAAAGGAGGAATTGATTTTGGGTGTCGAGTGATACCGTGCCTAAAGGAATTTTCTTCTGAGGACAGTTTGTAAAGATTTGTCTCGCATTCGCTCTCGTATCCGATCGGCGATCTGATCGAGGGGGTTTCAGATCATGAAAGGATTGGATAGGGTCGATAGAGAGAAGGTATTTCCTCTGTTGGGGGTGGGGGGAGACCCAGAACATTGGGGCAGAATGTTAAAACTGGAGCCAGGCCGTTCAGGAGGCCCCTATTCACGCAGAGGCTGGTGGAACTCTCTCCTGTCGAGGCTGAGGGCAAATTCAAAATGACAAATTTGAGGTTGTCATTGGACCCAAGGGTGTTAAGGGTGATTGGAATTAAGGTGGAAAGTAGATAATAGAGTGTAAGTGGAGTATAATGTGGGACAATGTGAACCTGTTCACTTGGGCAGGACGAGTAGAACAGCAGCATATTGTTTAAATAGAGAGGGATTACAGAACTCTGCGGTACAGAGGGATCTGGGTGTCCTGGTGCATGAATCACATCAAGTTAGTCTGCAGGTACAGCAAGTGATTAGGAAGGCAAGTGGCACGTTGGTGTTTATTGCAAGGGGAATGGAGTATAGAAGTAGGGAAGTTTTACTACAGCTGTACAGGGCCTTGGTGAGACCACATCTGGAGTACTGTGTACGGTTTTGGACTCCTTATTTAAGAAAGGATAGAATTGCACTCGAGGCAGTTCAGAGAAGTTATCCCTGGGATGAGGGGGTTATCCTGTGAAGAAAGGTTGGGCCTGTATCCATTGCAGTTTAGAAGAGTGAGGGGTGATCTTATTGAAACTGATGAGATCCTGAGGGGGCTTGACAGGGTGGACGCTGAGAACATGTCTCCTGTTGTGGGGGAGTCTAGAACTGGGGGACACAGTTTAAAGATTCAAGGGTCTCCCACTTAAGACAGAGATAAGGAGATTTTTTATTTTCATGAGTCTGTGGGACTCTGTTCCCCAGAGAACAGTGGAGGCTGTGAATATTTTTAAGGTAGCGGTGGATAGATTCTTGACCAGCAAGACGGTCATGGGGCTGAGATGGGCAGGCAGGAGAGTGGCATCGAGGCCACAGTCAGATCAGCCATGATCTTGCTGGAGCAGACACCAAGGGGCTGAATGGCCTCCTCCCTCTCCTAATTCGTATGTAGATTGGCTGTGATCCAATTGAATGCTGGAACTTGTCCAAGGGGCTGAGTGGCCTCCTCCTGTTCCTCTGTTCGGAGTTTCCAACTCATGCTTTTGTGAAATTCTCAGCATTGGAAAGGCAAGGGCTACTATAATGCACCCTGCCCGGCATTGAGGGTGCTTCAGAAGACTGCAGTTCCTACAGGTTGAACTGGGGGTATTTGCCACTGTTGTTGGGTGTTGGATACCATTCAGTATGTTTTAATGATGCCTTGTCATCTGAAGTCAGTTAACTGTATGTCTTTATTAACTACAGGAACAATGCACATACACACAGTAAGGGGTTCAAGCCGTCTCCGTGCTTGCTTGCGCACACGGCTCTGTCCTGACACCAGACTGACCTCGAGGTGCAGGTCGTGTGTGGGCGGTACTGCACCCCGTCCCACATTAACTCTTCATGTGCCGGATCCTTGTGCTCCAGCCGCGAGTATGTGGGCTGGGGATAGCTGCTTCACCATGCCAGAATCGGTGCTCTGGGATAGAACCGGGACAGAGAGAGTGACCAAAAAAACCCAGCAACAGTGAAATAGAGACAGAAAAGAGAGGGGTTGGTGAGACCATCAGAACCCAGTACATATTCAACGTGGAGAAATGTGAAAAGACGTATCTGAGAAGCTGGATTAAGCAGAACCCATCGTTTCAGAAAATCTAGGAAAATAAGATTCAAAAATAGGAGCAGGGGTGAGCGATTCACCCCCTTTAGCCCACTCCGCTATTCAACTGGATCATCGCTAACCTTGTACCTCAACTCCATCTTCCCAACTATCCCCATATCCCTTAATCCCCTTAGGACCCATTAAGCTGTTACTCTAAGTCTTGACTATATTCATTGACTGAATTCACACTCTCCTCGGGTAGAGAATTCCAAAATTTCACTACCCACTTGAGTCAAGAAATTTCATCTCAGTTCAAAACCCCTTATCCTGAGACTCTGACCCCATGTTCTAGAGGAAAAACTTTTTTACCCAGAGGGCGGTGACGGTCTGGAATGCGCTGCCTGGGAGGGTGGTGGAGGTGGGTTAGCCTCACATCCTTTAAGAAGTACCTGGATGAGCACTTGGCATCGTCATAACATTCGAGGCTATGGGCCAAGTGCTGGTAAATGGGATTAGGGAGGTAGGTCAGGTGTTTCTCACATGTCGGTGCAGACTCGATGGGCCGAAGGGCCTCTTCTGCTCTGTGTGAATCTGTGATTCTCCAGCCAGAGTGGGGAAACAGCCTCTCAGTGTCTACCTTGCCAAGTCCCTTAAGTATTTGACATGTTTCACTACGAGCATCTCTCATTCTTCTAAACCCGAGGAAATATAGGCCTGATTTACGCCATCTCTCAGGGGACAGTCCCCATCATACCAGGAACCAGTCAAGTGAACCTTCAAGGCAAGTATTCCCTTCCCCTGGGTAAGGTGACTACAAATGGACGCTTTACTCCAGGCGTGGTCTCACCGAGGCTCTGCAGTGAGATATCGGATGAGAGGCTGTAGATAAGATTTAGTAGATTGGTATCAATGGGTGAGCGACCTCAGTGACTTGGAGAAACTGATATTGTTCAGCACAGAGCAGTGACTCACTGGAGAGTTCACAGAGCTTTCAAAATCATGAAGGATTTTTTTTAAAGAGATTAAATAAGAGGCAACTGTTTCCAGTGACAGGAGGGTCAGGAAGCAGAGGGACACAGATCGAAGAGAACCAGAGGGACGCAGAGTGAAGAGAACCAGAGGGACGCAGAGTGAGGAGAACCAGAGGGACGCAGAGTAAGGAGAACCAGAGGGAGGCAGAGTGAAGAGAACCAGAGGGAGGCAGAGTGAAGAGAACCAGAGGGAGGCAGAGTGAAGAGAACCAGAGTGACGCAGAGGGAAGAGAACCAGAGGGACGCTGAGTGAAGAGAACCAGAGGGACGCAGAGTGAAGAGGACCAGAGGGACGCAGAGTGAAGAGGACCAGAGGGACGCAGAGGGAAGAGAACCAGAGGGACGCCGAGCGAAGAGGACCAGAGGGACGCCGAGTGAAGAGGACCGGAGGGAGGCAGAGCGAAGAGGACCGGAGGGACGCCGAGCGAAGAGGACCAGAGGGACGCCGAGCGAAGAGGACCAGAGGGACGCCGAGCGAAGAGGACCAGAGGGACGCCGAGCGAAGAGGACCAGAGGGACGCCGAGCGAAGAGGACCAGAGGGACGCCGAGCGAAGAGGACCAGAGGGACGCCGAGCGAAGAGGACCAGAGGGACGCCGAGTGAAGAGGACCAGAGGGACGCCGAGCGAAGAGGACCAGAGGGAGGCAGAGAGAGGAGGACCAGAGGGAGGCAGAGAGAGGAGGACCAGAGGGAGGCAGAGAGAGGAGGACCAGAGGGAGGCAGAGAGAGGAGGACCAGAGGGAGGCAGAGAGAGGAGAAGCAGAGGGAGGCAGAGAGAGGAGGACCAGAGGGACGCAGAGCGAGGAGGACCAGAGGAGGAAAGAGGAGGATTTTTCTTGACACAGCCAGTTCTGGGACATGTAATGCTCTGCCTGCGAGGATGGTGGAAGTTTATTCCCGGATATTTTAAAATGGATAATCAATCTTTCTTTCAAAAGGAAAGATTTCCAGAGCTGTGGGGAAACAGCAAGAGAGCAGGATTAATAGGACAGCTCCTTCAAAGATCCGACACAGGGAGAATGACCATCTTCCCGGCTGGGATATCCCACACTTGGACACCAGCTGTGAAAGCCACTTTCCCCAGAGAGTCGCGCTCATATATCACATAATCACCAATATATCTCCTATATCACCAACATATCACCAATATATCACCAATATATCACCAATATATCTCCTATATCACCAATATATCACCAATATATCACATATATCACCAATATATCTCCTATATCACCAATATATCTCATATATCACCAATATATCACCAATATATCTCCTATATCACCAATATATCTCATATATCACCAATATATCACCAATATATCACATATATCACCAATATATCTCCTATATCACCAATATATCTCATATATCACCAATATATCACCAATATATCTCCTATATCACCAATATATCTCATATATCACCAATATATCTCATATATCACCAATATATCTCATATATCACCAATATATCACCAATATATCTCATATATCACCAATATATCACCAATATATCTCATATATCACCAATATATCACCAATATATCTCCTATATCACCAATATATCACCAATATATCTCCTATATCACCAATATATCACCAATATATCTCCTATATCACCAATATATCACCAATATATCTCATATATCACCAATATATCTCATATATCACATAATCACCAATATATCTCCTATATCACCAATACATCACCAATATATCTCATATATCACCAATATATCTCATATATCACATAATCACCAATATATCTTCTATATCACCAATATATCACCAATATATCTCATATATCACCAATATATCTCATATATCACATAATCACCAATATATCTCCTATATCACCAATATATCACCAATATATCACCAATATATCACCAATATATCACCAATATATCACCAATATATCTCATATATCACATATATCACCAATATATCACATATATCACCAATATATCTCATATATCACCAATATATCTCCTATATCACCAATATATCACCAATATATCTCCTATATCACATATATTACCAATATATCTCATATATCACATATATCACCAATATATCTCATATATCACATAATCACCAATATATCTCCTATATCACCAATATATCACCAATATATCACCAATATATCACCAGTATATCACCAATATATCTCATATATCACATATATCACCAATATATCTCATATATCACCAATATATCACCAATATATCTCCTATATCACCAATATATCTCCTATATCACCAATATATCTCCTATATCACCAATATATCTCCTATATTACCAATAGGCCCAGCTCAAGGTACAGCACAGGGTTAGATACAGAGTAAATCTCCCTCTACACCGTCCCCATCAAACACTCCCAGGACAGGTACAGCACGGGGTTAGATACAGAGTAAAGCTCCCTCTACACTGTCCCCATCAAACACTCCCAGGACAGGTACAGCACGGGGTTAGATACAGAGTAAAGCTCCCTCTACACCGTCCCCATCAAACACTCCCAGGACTGGTACAGCATGGGGTTAGATACAGAGTAAAGCTCCCTCTACACCGTCCCCATCAAACACTCCCAGGACAGGTACAGCACGGGGTTAGATACAGAGTAAAGCTCCCTCTACACCGTCCCCGTCAAACACTCCCAGGACAGGTACAGCACGGGGTTAGATACAGAGTAAAGCTCCCTCTACACCGTCCCCATCAAACACTCCCAGGACAGGTACAGCACGGGGTTAGATACAGAGTAAAGCTCCCTCTACACTGTCCCCATCAAACACTCCCAGGACAGGTACAGCACGGGGTTAGATACAGAGTAAAGCTCCCTCTACACTGTCCCCATCAAACACTCCCAGGACAGGTACAGCACGGGGTTAGATACAGAGTAAAGCTCCCTCTGCACTGTGAGGTTGTGTTATGGGACTACCCCACCAGTAGAGGTGTCCGAGCAGATTGTGATTAGTTGCTAATGCCTTCCTGTTAATCCCAACAGGGAGCTCCAGTAAATCCGATTCCCGGGAGGGAGAGCGAAGACCTCGGAGCCTCTCGGCACCACGTGACATCCCAGGAGTAAGGTACGTGGAGGGACTGCTTCTGTCATTTATGTTGTACAGACTATGAGGTGTCCTTTATCCCAGGAGCACAGGATGCCGGACTCCCCAGGGTGGGGTCGGTAACCAGAGGAACACAGATGGAAGACAATTGGTAAAAGAAGCAGAGTGGGGGAGATGGGGAGAGACATTTCACGCAGCCAGTTATTGTGATCAGGAACATGCTGCTGAAAGGGCATTCAGTGGAAGCAGATTCAATCAGAACAAAAGGGAAAATTGCATAAATACTTGCAGGGGCAGCATTTGCCGGATGATGGGGGATGGAGCAGGGAGGAGCGCGATTAATCGAGCTATTGCTTGAAAGAGCAGTACGGAGATGACGGGCTGAAGGGCCTCCTCGGTAAACTGGTCACCTTGCTGTTTGAGCTGGTCATTCTTGTGATACTCTTTGTTTGATATTACTCTACGCGAAACCAACTGCCCCGTTTCCTTCAGTGACACCGGGGATTGCAGCTCAGTCACAGTGAAAAAGCCAAGAGCAGCCTGGAGGGGCCGCAGTGCCAGCCAGTGCCCTGCTGGAGGGGCTGCAGTGCCAGCCAGTGCCCTGCTGGAGGGGCTGCAGTGCCAGCCAGTGCCCTGCTGGAGGGGCTGCAGTGCCTCGTTGGAGGGGCCGCAGTGCCAGCACTTTGGGCCCCGGGTCACTCCCAGTGAGACCTGTGCTGTGTGGGCCCCGGGTCACTCCCAGTGAGGCCTGTGCTGTGTGGGCCCCGGGTCACTCCCAGTGAGGCCTGTGCCGTGTGGGCCCCGGGTCACTCCCAGTGAGGCCTGTGCCGTGCGGGCCCCGGGTCACTCCCAGTGAGACCTATGCTGTGTGGGCCCCGGGTCACTCCCAGTGAGACCTGTGCGGTGTGGGCCCCGGGTCACTCCCAGTGAGGCCTGTGCCGTGTGGGCCCCGGGTCACTCCCAGTGAGGCCTGTGCCGTGTGGGCCCCGGGTCACTCCCAGTGAGGCCTGTGCCGTGTGGGCCCCGGGTCACTCCCAGTGAGGCCTGTGCCGTGTGGGCCCCGGGTCACTCCCAGTGAGGCCTGTGCCGTGTGGGCCCCGGGTCACTCCCAGTGAGGCCTGTGTTGTGTGGGCCCCGTGTCACTCCCAGTGAGGCCTGTGCTGTGTGGGCCCCGGGTCACTCCCAGTGAGGCCTGTGCCGTGTGGGCCCCGGGTCACTCCCAGTGAGGCCTGTGCTGTGTGGGCCCCGGGTCACTCCCAGTGAGGCCTGTGCTGTGTGGGCCCCGGGTCACTCCCAGTGAGGGCTGTGCTGTGTGGGCCCCGGGTCACTCCCAGTGAGGCCTGTGCCGTGTGGGCCCCGGGTTACTCCCAGTGAGGCCTGTGCCGTGTGGGCCCCGGGTTACTCCCAGTGAGGCCTGTGCTGTGCGGGGTCTGGGTCACTCCCAGTGAGGCCTGTGCTGTGTGGGCCCCGGGTTACTCCCAGTGAGGCCTGTGCCGTGTGGGCCCCGGGTCACTCCCAGTGAGGCCTGTGTTGTGTGGGCCCCGTGTCACTCCCAGTGAGGCCTGTGCTGTGTGGGCCCCGGGTCACTCCCAGTGAGGCCTGTGCTGTGCGGGGTCTGGGTCAATCCCAGTGAGGCCTGTGCTGTGTGGGCCCCGGGTCACTCCCAGTGAGGCCTGTGCGGTGTGGGCCCCGGGTCACTCCCAGTGAGGCCTGTGCTGTGCGGGGTCCGGGTCACTCCCAGTGAGGCCTGTGCTGTGCGGGGTCCGGGTCACTCCCAGTGAGGCCTGTGCTGTGCGGGGTCTGGGTCACTCCCAGTGAGGCCTGTGCTGTGCGGGGTCCGGGTCACTCCCAGTGAGGCCTGTGCTGTGTCTGCACAAGGACATGGGTGACCTTTGCCGAACCCCCCTTGTCTCCCACATGCCAACCAGTGAGCGACCCCGCCCCCTGTGCACAGTGGATGCCAAGGCCTCCTGCCCTCGTGAGCCAGGAAGCGAGGGCCAGGGTATCGGCACATTCGGAGGGCATGATGTGTTTAGGGGCAGCTTCACTCATTTCTATTCTCTCCCTCCTCACAGTTCCCGATTAAAGTCGAGTGCCTGGCAATCTGATCAGGTAAGAGAATCTCTCCGTCCGTTCATTTCCAAGGGAAGCCTGAGAACAGGCCGAGCACCATCAAACAGGGCAGTGAGGTGGAAGGATGCTGGGGCGAGGTGAAGAGGGGACAAGAGTGAGGTGGAAGGGTAGGGGGATGGGGAGGGTGCTGAGGGGATGGGGAGGGTGCTGAGGGGGTGGGGAGGGTGCTGAGGGGATGGGGAGGGTGCTGTGGGGAAGGGGAGGGTGCTGAGGGGGATGGGGAGGGTGCTGAGGGGGATGGGGAGGGTGCTGAGGGGGATGGGGAGGGTGCTGAGGGGGTGGGGAGGGTGCTGAGGGGATGGGGAGAGTGCTGAGGGGGATGGGGAGAGTGCTGAGGGGGATGGGGAGGGTGCTGAGGGGATGGGGAGGGTACTGAGGGGATGGCGAGTGTGCTGAGGGGATGGGGAGGGTGCTGAGGGGATGGGGAGGGTGCTGAAGGGATGGGGAGTGTGCTGAGGGGATGGGGAGTGTGCTGAGGGGATGGGGAGTGTGCTGAGGGGATGGGGAGTGTGCTGAGGGGATGGGGAGTGTGCTGAGGGGATGGGGAGTGTGCTGAGGGGATGGGGAGTGTGCTGAGGGGATGGGGAGTGTGCTGAGGGGATGGGGAGTGTGCTGAGGGGATGGGGAGTGTGCTGAGGGGATGGGGAGTGTGCTGAGGGGATGGGGAGGGTGCTGAGGGGATGGGGAGGGTGCTGAGGGGATGGGGAGGGTGCTGAGGGGATGGGGAGGGTGCTGAGGGGATGGGGAGGATGCTGAGGGGATGGGGAGAGTGCTGAGGGGATGGGGAGGGTGCTGAGGGGATGGGGAGGGTGCTGAGGGGATGGGGAGGGTGCTGAGGGGATGGGGAGGGTGCTGAGGGGATGGGGAGGGTGCTGAGGGGATGGGGAGGGTGCTGAGGTGGTGGGGAGGGTGCTGAGGTGGTGGGGAGGGTGCTGAGGGGATGGGGTGGGTGCTGAGGGGATGGGGAGGGTGCTGAGGGGATGGAGAGGGTGCTGAGGGGGTGGGGAGGGTGCTGAGGGGGTGGGGAGGGTGCTGATGGGATGGGGAGGGTGCTGAGAGGGAAGGAGGAGAGGGATAAGGGGAAGGGAGGGGAGAACGGTGCCGGGGGGTGGGCTGGAAGGGGAGGAGAGGAGCCAAGGCGGAGACGGGCTGAGAGCAGAGGAGGAAGAAAGAGAGGGAATGAAGGGAGGTGGAGGAGGGGAAAATACTGTTAGGAGAGAGAGAGGAGAGGGGAGGTGAGGGAGGGAGAGACTGTGTAAGGAGAGAGAGAGAGAGGAGTGGGGAGGTGATGTGAGGGAGAGATACTGTAAGGAGAGAGGAGTGTAGAGAGGGCGGTGTTAGAAACACTGCATGTCCAGCTGATTACTCACAGTTTGCTCTCTCTCTCTCTCTCTCTCTCTCCTGCTCTCTCTCTCTCTCTCTCTCTCCTGCTCTCTCTCTCTCTCCTGCTCTCTCTCTCTCTCTCTCTCCTGCCTCCCCCCCCTCTCTCTCTCTCCTGCTCTTTCTCTCTCTCCCTTTCTCTCCTGCTCTCCCTCTCTTTCTCCCCCTCCTGCCCTCCGTCTCTCTTCCTCTTGATCTCTGTCTCTGCCCTTCCTGCTCTCTGTCTCACTCCTGCTCTCTCTCACTCCTGCTCTCTCTCACTCCTGCTCTCTCTCACTCCTGCTCTCTCTCACTCTTGCTCTCTCTCTCTCTCTCTCTCCTTCTCGCTCTCTCTCCTGCTCTATCTCACTCCTGCTCTCTCCCGCCCTCTCCTGCTCTCTCCCGCCCTCTCCTGCTCTCTCCCTCCCTCTCCTGCTCTCTCCCTCCCTCTCCTGCTCTCTCCCTCCCTCTCCTGCTCTCTCCCGCCCTCTCCTGCTCTCCCCCTCCCTCTCCTGCTCTCTCCCTCCCTCTCCTGCTCTCTCCCTCCCTCTCCTGCTCTCTCCCTCCCTCTCCTGCTCTCTCCCTCCCTCTCCTGCTCTCTCCCTCCCTCTCCTGCTCTCTCCCTCCCTCTCCTGCTCTCTCCCTCCCTCTCCTGCTCTCTCCCTCCCTCTCCTGCTCTCTCCCTCCCTCTCCTGCTCTCTCTCTCTCTCTCCCCTGCTCCCTCTTTCTCCTGTGCTCTATCTCTCTCCTGTGCTCTCTCTCTCTCCTGCCCTCTCTCTCACCTGCTCTCTTTCTCTCGCTCCTGTGCTCTCTCTCTCTCTCCTGCTCTCTCTCTCTCTCTCTCCTGCTCTCTCTCTCTCCTGCTCTCTTTCTTTCTTTCTCTCTCTCCTGCTCTCTCTCTCTCTGCTCTCCCTCTCTCTCTCCTGCTCACTCTCTCTTTCTCTGTCTCTCTCTCTCTCTCCTGCTCTCTCTCTCTCTCTCTCTCTCCTGCTCTCTCTCTCTCTCTCTCTCCTGCTCTCTCTCTCTCTCTCTCTCCTGCTCTCTCTCTCTCTCTCTCTCTGTCTCTCTCCTGCTCTCTCTCTCTCTCTCTTGCTCTCTCTCTCTCTCTCTCTCAAGGACTCTGATCACTACACAGTGGATCTCAAGCGCAGTCCCACGGGATTCGGGTTCAGTGTGCGTGGAGGTAGTGAATACGACATGAACCTGTACATCCTGGGGCTCATCGTTGGGGGCCCAGCCATGAGAAGTGGAAAGATCAGGGTAAGAGAGGGAGCAGATTGGATATATCAGAGTATTACAGTGAGAGGTGTGGGGTGTATCAGAGTGTTACAGTGAGGGGTGTGGGGTATATCAGCGTGTTACAGTGAGGGGTGTGGGGTATATCAGAGTGTTACAGTGAGGGCTGTGGGGTATATCAGAGTGTTACAGTGAGTGGTGTGGGATATATCAGAGTGTTACAGTGAGGCGTGTGGGCTATATCAGAGTGTTACAGTGAGGGGTGTGGGGTATATCACTGTGTTACAGTGAGGGGTGTGAGATGTATCAGATTGTTACAGTGAGGGGTGTGGGGTATATCAGTTTACAGTGAGGGGTGTGGGGTATATCAGTGTTACAGTGAGGGGTGTGGGATGTATCAGATTGTTACAGTGAGGGGTGTGGGGTATATCAGTTTACAGTGAGGGGTGTGGGGTATATCAGTGTTACAGTGAGGGGTGTGGGATGTATCAGATTGTTACAGTGAGGGGTGTGGGGTATATCAGTGTGTTACAGTAAGGGGTGTGGGGTATATCAGGGTGTTACAGTGAGGGGTGTGGGGTATATCAGAGTATTAGAGTGAGGGGTGTGGGGTATATCAGTGTTACAGTGAGGGGTGTGGGGTATATCAGAGTGTTACAGTGAGGGGTGCGGGGTATATCAGAGTGTTACAGTGAGCTTTGTGGGGTATATCAGAGTGTTACAGTGAGGGGTGCGGGGTATATCAGAGTGTTACAGTGAGCTTTGTGGGGTATATCAGAGTGTTACAGTGAGGGGTGTGGGGTATATCAGAGAGTTATGGTGAGGGGTGTGGGGTATATCAGAGTGTTACAGTGAGGGGCGTGGGGCATATCAGAGTGTTACAGTGAGGGGTGTGGGGTATATCAGAGTGTTACAGTGAGGGGTATGGGGTATATCAGAGTGTTACAGTGAGGGGTGGGGGGTATATCAGTGATAC
The DNA here is from genome assembly GCF_964194155.1 of Cetorhinus maximus. Classification (NCBI taxonomy): domain Eukaryota; kingdom Metazoa; phylum Chordata; class Chondrichthyes; order Lamniformes; family Cetorhinidae; genus Cetorhinus; species Cetorhinus maximus. The sequence continues at coordinate 13,635 of NW_027598474.1, forward strand.
AGTGAGGGGTGCTGGGTATATCAGAGTGTTACAGTCAAGGGTGTGGGATATATCAGAGTGTTACAGTGAGGGGTATGGGGTATATCAGTGTGTTACAATGAGGAGCGTGGGGTATATCAGGGTGTTACAGTGAGGGGCGTGAGGTATATCAGAGTGTTACAGTGAGGGGTGTGGGGTATATCAGAGTGTTACAGTGAGGGGTGTGGGGTATATCAGAGTGTTACAGTGAGGGGTGTGGGATATATCAGAGTGTTACAGTGAGGGGTGTGGGGTATATCAGAGTGTTACAGTGAGGGGTGTGGGGTATATCAGAGTGTTACAGTGAGGGGTGTGGGGTATATCAGAGTGTTACAGTGAGGGGTGTGGGGTATATCAGAGTGTTACAGTTAGGGGTGTGGGGTATATCAGAGTGTTACAGTGAGGGGTGTGGGGTATATCAGAGTGTTACAGTGAGGGGTGTGGGATATATCAGAGTGTTACAGTGAGGGGTGTGGGATATATCAGAGTGTTACAGTGAGGGGTGTGGGATATATCAGAGTGTTACAGTGAGGGGTGTGGGGTATATCAGTGTGTTACAGTGAGGGGTGTGGGGTATATCAGTGTTACAGTGAGGGGTGTGGGGTGTATCAGCGTGTTACAGTGAGGGGTGTGGGATATATCAGAGTGTTACAGTGAGGGGTGTGGGATATATCAGAGTGTTACAGTGAGGGGTGCGGGGTATATCAGAGTGTTGCAGTGAGGGGTGTGGGGTATATCAGTGTTACAGTGAGAGGTGTGGGGTATATCAGAGTGTTACAGTGAGGGTTGTGGGGTATATCAGTGTTACAGTGAGGGGTGTGGGATATATCAGAGTGTTACAGTGAGGGGTGTGGGGTATATCAGAGTGTTACAGTGAGGGGTGTGGGTATATCAGTGTTACAGTGAGGGGTGTGGGATATATCAGAGTGTTACAGTGAGGGGTGTGGGGTATATCTGAGTGTTACAGTGAGGGGTGTGGGGTATATCAGAGTGTTACAGTGAGGGGTGTGGGGTATATCAGTGTTACAGTGAGGGGTGTGGGGTATATCAGAGTGTTACAGTGAGGGGTGTGGGATATATCAGTGTTACAGTGAGGGGTGTGGTGTATATCAGAGTGTTACAGTGAGGGGTGTGGTGTATATCAGAGTGTTACAGTGAGGGGTGTGGGGTATATCACAGTGTTACAGTGAGGGGTGTGGGGTATATCAGTGTTACAGTGAGGGGTGTGGGATATATCAGAGTGTTACAGTTAGGGGTGTGGGATATATCAGAGTGTTAAAGTGAGGGGTGTGGTGTATATCAGAGTGTTACAGTGAGGGGTGTGGTGTATATCAGAGCGTTACAGTGAGGGGTGTGGGGTATATCACAGTGTTACAGTGAGGGGTGTGGGGTATATCAGTGTTACAGTGAGGGGTGTGGGATATATCAGAGTGTTACAGTTAGGGGTGTGGGATATATCAGAGTGTTAAAGTGAGGGGTGTGGGATATATCAGCGTGGTACAGTGAGGGGTGTGGGGTATATCAGAGTGTTACAGTGAGGGGTGTGGGATATATCAGTGTGTTACAGTGAGGGGTGTGGGGTATATCAGTGTTACAGTGAGGGGTGTGGGGTATATCAGAGTGTTACAGTGAGGGGTGTGGGGTATATCAGAGTGTTACAGTGAGGGGTGTGGGATATATCAGAGCGTTACAGTGAGGGGTGTGGGATATATCAGAGTGTTACTGTGAGGGGTGTGGGGTATATCAGAGTGTTACAGTGAGGGGTGTGGGGTATATCAGAGTTACAGTGAGGGGTGTGGGGTATATCAGAGTTACAGTGAGGGGTGTGGGGTATATCAGTGTTACAGTGAGGGGTGTGGGATATATCAGAGTGTTACAGTGAGGGGTGTGGGGTATATCACAGTGTTACAGTGAGGGGTGTGGGGTATATCAGTGTTACAGTGAGGGGTGTGGGGTATATCAGAGTGTTACAGTGAGGGGTGTGGTGTATATCAGAGTGTTACAGTGAGGGGTGTGGTGTATATCAGAGTATTACAGTGAGGGGTGTGGGGTATATCACAGTGTTACAGTGAGGGGTGTGGGGTATATCAGTGTTACAGTGAGGGGTGTGGCATATATCAGAGTGTTACAGTTAGGGGTGTGGGATATATCAGAGTGTTAAAGTGAGGGGTGTGGTGTATATCAGAGTGTTACAGTGAGGGGTGTGGTGTATATCAGAGTGTTACAGTGAGGGCTGTGGGGTATATCACAGTGTTGCAGTGAGGGGTGTGGGGTATATCAGTGTTACAGTGAGGGGTGTGGGATATATCAGAGTGTTACAGTGAGGGGTGTGGGGTATATCAGAGTGTTAAAGTGAGGGGTGTGGGATATATCAGCGTGGTACAGTGAGGGGTGTGGGGTATATCAGAGTGTTACAGTGAGGGGTGTGGGGTATATCAGAGTGTTACAGTTAGGGGTGTGGGGTATATCAGAGTGTTACAGTGAGGGGTGTGGGGTATATCAGAGTGTTACAGTGAGGGGTGTGGGATATATCAGAGTGTTACAGTGAGGGGTGTGGGATATATCAGAGTGTTACAGTGAGGGGTGTGGGCTATATCAGAGTGTTACAGTGAGGGGTGTGGGGTATATCAGTGTGTTACAGTGAGGGGTGTGGGGTATATCAGTGTTACAGTGAGGGGTGTGGGGTGTATCAGCGTGTTACAGTGAGGGGTGTGGGATATATCAGAGTGTTACAGTGAGGGGTGGGGGGTATATCAGTGTTACAGTGAGGGGTGCTGGGTATATCAGAGTGTTACAGTCAAGGGTGTGGGATATATCAGAGTGTTACAGTGAGGGGTGTGGGTTATATCAGTGTGTTACAATGAGGAGCGTGGGGTATATCAGGGTGTTACAGTGAGAGGCGTGAGGTATATCAGAGTGTTACAGTGAGGGGTGTGGGATATATCAGAGTGTTACAGTGAGGGGTGTGGGGTATATCAGAATGTTACAGTGAAGGGTGTGGGGTATATCAGAGTGTTACAGTGAGGGGTGTGGGGTATATCAGAGTGTTACAGTGAGGGGTGTGGGGTATATCAGAGTGTTACAGTGAGGGGTGTGGGGTATATCAGAGTGTTACAGTTAGGGGTGTGGGGTATATCAGAGTGTTACAGTGAGGGGTGTGGGATATATCAGAGTGTTACAGTGAGGGGTGTGGGGTATATCAGAGTGTTACAGTGAGGGGTGTGGGGTATATCAGAGTGTTACAGTGAGGGGTGTGGGGTATATCAGAGTGTTACAGTTAGGGGTGTGGGGTATATCAGAGTGTTACAGTGAGGGGTGTGGGGTATATCAGAGTGTTACAGTGAGGGGTGTGGGATATATCAGAGTGTTACAGTGAGGGGTGTGGGATATATCAGAGTGTTACAGTGAGGGGTGTGGGATATATCAGAGTGTTACAGTGAGGGGTGTGGGGTATATCAGTGTGTTACAGTGAGGGGTGTGGGTTATATCAGTGTTACAGTGAGGGGTGTGGGGTGTATCAGCGTGTTACAGTGAGGGGTGTGGGATATATCAGAGTGTTACAGTGAGGGGTGTGGGATATATCAGAGTGTTACAGTGAGGGGTGCGAGGTATATCAGAGTGTTACAGTGAGGGGTGTGGGGTATATCAGTGTTACAGTGAGAGGTGTGGGGTATATCAGAGTGTTACAGTGAGGGGTGTGGGGTATATCAGAGTGTTACAGTGAGGGGTGTGGGATATATCAGAGTGTTACAGTGAGGGGTGTGGGATATATCAGAGTGTTACAGTGAGGGGTGTGGGATATATCAGAGTTACAGTGAGGGGTGTGGGGTATATCAGCGTTACAGTGAGGGGTGTGGGGTATATCAGTGTTACAGTGAGGGGTGTGGGATATATCAGAATGTTACAGTGAGGGGTGTGGGGTATATCAGAGTGTTACAGTGAGGGGTATGGGGTATATCAGAGTGTTACAGTGAGGGGTGGGGGGTATATCAGTGTTACAGTGAGGGGTGCTGGGTATATCAGAGTGTTACAGTCAAGGGTGTGGGATATATCAGAGTGTTACAGTGAGGGGTGTGGGTTATATCAGTGTGTTACAATGAGGAGCGTGGGGTATATCAGGGTGTTACAGTGAGGGGCGTGAGGTATATCAGAGTGTTACAGTGAGGGGTGTGGGATATATCAGAGTGTTACAGTGAGGGGTGTGGGGTATATCAGAATGTTACAGTGAAGGGTGTGGGGTATATCAGAGTGTTACAGTGAGGGGTGTGGGGTATATCAGAGTGTTACAGTGAGGGGTGTGGGGTATATCAGAGTGTTACAGTGAGGGGTGTGGGGTATATCAGAGTGTTACAGTTAGGGGTGTGGGGTATATCAGAGTATTACAGTGAGGGGTGTGGGATATATCAGAGTGTTACAGTGAGGGGTGTGGGGTATATCAGAGTGTTACAGTGAGGGGTGTGGGGTATATCAGAATGTTACAGTGAGGGGTGTGGGGTATATCAGAGTGTTACAGTTAGGGGTGTGGGGTATATCAGAGTGTTAGAGTGAGGGGTGTGGGGTATATCAGAGTGTTACAGTGAGGCGTGTGGGATATATCAGAGTGTTACAGTGAGGGGTGTGGGATATATCAGAGTGTTACAGTGAGGGGTGTGGGATATATCAGAGTGTTACAGTGAGGGGTGTGGGGTATATCAGTGTGTTACAGTGAGGGGTGTGGGGTATATCAGTGTTACAGTGAGGGGTGTGGGGTGTATCAGCGTGTTACAGTGAGGGGTGTGGGATATATCAGAGTGTTACAGTGAGGGGTGTGGGATATATCGGAGTGTTACAGTGAGGGGTGCGAGGTATATCAGAGTGTTACAGTGAGGGGTGTGGGGTATATCAGTGTTACAGTGAGAGGTGTGGGGTATATCAGAGTGTTACAGTGAGGGTTGTGGGGTATATCAGTGTTACAGTGAGGGGTGTGGGATATATCAGAGTGTTACAGTGAGGGGTGTGGGGTATATCAGAGTGTTACAGTGAGGGGTGTGGGTATATCAGTGTTACAGTGAGGGGTGTGGGATATATCAGAGTGTTACAGTGAGGGGTGTGGGGTATATCTGAGTGTTACAGTGATGGGTGTGGGGTATATCAGAGTGTTACAGTGAGGGGTGTGGGGTATATCAGTGTTACAGTGAGGGGTGTGGGGTATATCAGAGTGTTACAGTTAGGGGTGTGGGGTATATCAGAGTGTTACAGTGAGGGGTGTGGGGTATATCAGAGTGTTACAGTGAGGGGTGTGGGATATATCAGAGTGTTACAGTGAGGGGTGTGGGATATATCAGAGTGTTACAGTGAGGGGTGTGGGCTATATCAGAGTGTTACAGTGAGGGGTGTGGGGTATATCAGTGTGTTACAGTGAGGGGTGTGGGGTATATCAGTGTTACAGTGAGGGGTGTGGGGTGTATCAGCGTGTTACAGTGAGGGGTGTGGGATATATCAGAGTGTTACAGTGAGGGGTGGGGGGTATATCAGTGTTACAGTGAGGGGTGCTGGGTATATCAGAGTGTTACAGTCAAGGGTGTGGGATATATCAGAGTGTTACAGTGAGGGGTGTGGGTTATATCAGTGTGTTACAATGAGGAGCGTGGGGTATATCAGGGTGTTACAGTGAGAGGCGTGAGGTATATCAGAGTGTTACAGTGAGGGGTGTGGGATATATCAGAGTGTTACAGTGAGGGGTGTGGGGTATATCAGAATGTTACAGTGAAGGGTGTGGGGTATATCAGAGTGTTACAGTGAGGGGTGTGGGGTATATCAGAGTGTTACAGTGAGGGGTGTGGGGTATATCAGAGTGTTACAGTGAGGGGTGTGGGGTATATCAGAGTGTTACAGTTAGGGGTGTGGGGTATATCAGAGTGTTACAGTGAGGGGTGTGGGATATATCAGAGTGTTACAGTGAGGGGTGTGGGGTATATCAGAGTGTTACAGTGAGGGGTGTGGGGTATATCAGAGTGTTACAGTGAGGGGTGTGGGGTATATCAGAGTGTTACAGTTAGGGGTGTGGGGTATATCAGAGTGTTACAGTGAGGGGTGTGGGGTATATCAGAGTGTTACAGTGAGGGGTGTGGGATATATCAGAGTGTTACAGTGAGGGGTGTGGGATATATCAGAGTGTTACAGTGAGGGGTGTGGGATATATCAGAGTGTTACAGTGAGGGGTGTGGGGTATATCAGTGTGTTACAGTGAGGGGTGTGGGTTATATCAGTGTTACAGTGAGGGGTGTGGGGTGTATCAGCGTGTTACAGTGAGGGGTGTGGGATATATCAGAGTGTTACAGTGAGGGGTGTGGGATATATCAGAGTGTTACAGTGAGGGGTGCGAGGTATATCAGAGTGTTACAGTGAGGGGTGTGGGGTATATCAGTGTTACAGTGAGAGGTGTGGGGTATATCAGAGTGTTACAGTGAGGGGTGTGGGGTATATCAGAGTGTTACAGTGAGGGGTGTGGGATATATCAGAGTGTTACAGTGAGGGGTGTGGGATATATCAGAGTGTTACAGTGAGGGGTGTGGGATATATCAGAGTTACAGTGAGGGGTGTGGGGTATATCAGCGTTACAGTGAGGGGTGTGGGGTATATCAGTGTTACAGTGAGGGGTGTGGGATATATCAGAATGTTACAGTGAGGGGTGTGGGGTATATCAGAGTGTTACAGTGAGGGGTATGGGGTATATCAGAGTGTTACAGTGAGGGGTGGGGGGTATATCAGTGTTACAGTGAGGGGTGCTGGGTATATCAGAGTGTTACAGTCAAGGGTGTGGGATATATCAGAGTGTTACAGTGAGGGGTGTGGGTTATATCAGTGTGTTACAATGAGGAGCGTGGGGTATATCAGGGTGTTACAGTGAGGGGCGTGAGGTATATCAGAGTGTTACAGTGAGGGGTGTGGGATATATCAGAGTGTTACAGTGAGGGGTGTGGGGTATATCAGAATGTTACAGTGAAGGGTGTGGGGTATATCAGAGTGTTACAGTGAGGGGTGTGGGGTATATCAGAGTGTTACAGTGAGGGGTGTGGGGTATATCAGAGTGTTACAGTGAGGGGTGTGGGGTATATCAGAGTGTTACAGTTAGGGGTGTGGGGTATATCAGAGTATTACAGTGAGGGGTGTGGGATATATCAGAGTGTTACAGTGAGGGGTGTGGGGTATATCAGAGTGTTACAGTGAGGGGTGTGGGGTATATCAGAATGTTACAGTGAGGGGTGTGGGGTATATCAGAGTGTTACAGTTAGGGGTGTGGGGTATATCAGAGTGTTAGAGTGAGGGGTGTGGGGTATATCAGAGTGTTACAGTGAGGCGTGTGGGATATATCAGAGTGTTACAGTGAGGGGTGTGGGATATATCAGAGTGTTACAGTGAGGGGTGTGGGATATATCAGAGTGTTACAGTGAGGGGTGTGGGGTATATCAGTGTGTTACAGTGAGGGGTGTGGGGTATATCAGTGTTACAGTGAGGGGTGTGGGGTGTATCAGCGTGTTACAGTGAGGGGTGTGGGATATATCAGAGTGTTACAGTGAGGGGTGTGGGATATATCGGAGTGTTACAGTGAGGGGTGCGAGGTATATCAGAGTGTTACAGTGAGGGGTGTGGGGTATATCAGTGTTACAGTGAGAGGTGTGGGGTATATCAGAGTGTTACAGTGAGGGTTGTGGGGTATATCAGTGTTACAGTGAGGGGTGTGGGATATATCAGAGTGTTACAGTGAGGGGTGTGGGGTATATCAGAGTGTTACAGTGAGGGGTGTGGGTATATCAGTGTTACAGTGAGGGGTGTGGGATATATCAGAGTGTTACAGTGAGGGGTGTGGGGTATATCTGAGTGTTACAGTGATGGGTGTGGGGTATATCAGAGTGTTACAGTGAGGGGTGTGGGGTATATCAGTGTTACAGTGAGGGGTGTGGGGTATATCAGAGTGTTACAGTGAGGGGTGTGGGATATATCAGTGTTACAGTGAGGGGTGTGGTGTATATCAGAGTGTTACAGTGAGGGGTGTGGTGTATATCAGAGTGTTACAGTGAGGGGTGTGGGGTATATCACAGTGTTACAGTGAGGGGTGTGGGTTATATCAGTGTTACAGTGAGGGGTGTGGGATATATCAGAGTGTTACAGTTAGGGGTGTGGGATATATCAGAGTGTTAAAGTGAGGGGTGTGGTGTATATCAGAGTGTTACAGTGAGGGGTGTGGTGTATATCAGAGTGTTACAGTGAGCGGTGTGGGGTATATCACAGTGTTACAGTGAGGGGTGTGGGGTATATCAGTGTTACAGTGAGGGGTGTGGGATATATCAGAGTGTTACAGTTAGGGGTGTGGGATATATCAGAGTGTTAAAGTGAGGGGTGTGGGATATATCAGCGTGGTACAGTGAGGGGTGTGGCGTATATCAGAGTGTTACAGTGAGGGGTGTGGGATATATCAGTGTGTTACAGTGAGGGGTGTGGGGTATATCAGTGTTACAGTGAGGGGTGTGGGGTATATCAGAGTGTTACAGTGAGGGGTGTGGGGTATATCAGAGTGTTACAGTGAGGGATGTGGGATATATCAGAGTGTTACAGTGAGGGGTGTGGGGTATATCAGAGTTACAGTGAGGGGTGTGGGGTATATCAGTGTTACAGTGAGGGGTGTGGGATATATCAGAGTGTTACAGTGAGGGGTGTGGGGTATATCACAGTGTTACAGTGAGGGGTGTGGGGTATATCAGTGTTACAGTGAGGAGTGTGGGATATATCAGAGTGTTACAGTTAGGGGTGTGGGATATATCAGAGTGTTACAGTGAGGGGTGTGGGATATATCAGAGTGTTACAGTTAGGGGTGTGGGATATATCAGAGTGTTACAGTGAGGGGTGTGGGATATATCAGCGTGGTACAGTGAGGGGTGCGGGGTATATCAGAGTGTTACGGTTAGGGGTGTGGGATATATCAGAGTGTTACAGTGAGGGGTGTGGGATATATCAGCGTGGTACAGTGAGGGGTGTGGGGTATATCAGAGTGTTACAGTGAGGGGTGTGGGATATATCAGAGTGTTACAGTGAGGGGTGTGGGATATATCAGAGTTACAGTGAGGGGTGTGGGGTATATCAGAGTTACAGTGAGGGGTGTGGGGTATATCAGAGTTACAGTGAGGGGTGTGGGGTATATCAGTGTTACAGTGAGGGGTGTGGGGTATATCAGTGTTACAGTGAGGGGCGTGGGGCATATCAGAGTGTTACAGTGAGGGGTGTGGGGTATATCAGAGTGTTACAGTGAGGGGTATGGGGTATATCAGAGTGTTACAGTGAGGGGTGGGGGGTATATCAGTGTTACAGTGAGGGGTGCTGGGTATATCAGAGTGTTACAGTCAAGAGTGTGGGATATATCAGAGTGTTACAGTGAGGGGTGTGGGGTATATCAGTGTGTTACAATGAGGAGCGTGGGGTATATCAGAGTGTTACAGTGAGGGGCGTGAGGTATATCAGAGTGTTACAGTGAGGGGTGTGGGATATATCAGAGTGTTACAGTGAGGGGTGTGGGGTATATCAGAGTGTTACAGTGAGGGGTGTGGGGTATATCAGAGTGTTACATTGAGGGGTGTGGGGTATATCAGAGTGTTACAGTGAGGGGTGTGGGATATATCAGAGTGTTACATTTTGGGGTGTGGGGTATATCACAGTGTTACAGTGAGGGGTGTGGGGTATATCAGTGTTACAGTGAGGGGTGTGGTGTATATCAGAGTGTTACAGTGAGGGGTGTGGTGTATATCAGAGTGTTACAGTCAAGGGTGTGGGATATATCAGAGTGTTACAGTGAGGGGTGTGGGTTATATCAGTGTGTTACAATGAGGAGCGTGGGGTATATCAGGGTGTTACAGTGAGGGGCGTGAGGTATATCAGAGTGTTACAGTGAGGGGTGTGGGATATATCAGAGTGTTACAGTGAGGGGTGTGGGGTATATCAGAATGTTACAGTGAAGGGTGTGGGATATATCAGAGTGTTACAGTGAGGGGTGTGGGGTATATCAGAGTGTTACAGTGAGGGGTGTGGGGTATATCAGAGTGTTACAGTGAGGGGTGTGGTGTATATCAGAGTGTTACAGTGAGGGGTGTGGGGTATATCAGTGTGTTACAGTGAGGGGTGTGGGGTATATCAGTGTTACAGTGAGGGGTGTGGGGTGTATCAGCGTGTTACAGTGAGGGGTGTGGGATATATCAGAGTGTTACAGTGAGGGGTGTGGGATATATCAGAGTGTTACAGTGAGGGGTGCGGGGTATATCAGAGTGTTACAGTGAGGGGTGTGGGGTATATCAGTGTTACAGTGAGAGGTGTGGGGTATATCAGAGTGTTACAGTGAGGATTGTGGGGTATATCAGTGTTACAGTGAGGGGTGTGGGGTGTATCAGCGTGTTACAGTGAGGGGTGTGGGATATATCAGAGTGTTACAGTGAGGGGTGTGGGATATATCAGAGTGTTACAGTGAGGGGTGTGGGGTATATCAGAGTGTTACAGTGAGGGGTGTGGGGTATATCAGTGTTACAGTGAGAGGTGTGGGGTATATCAGAGTGTTACAGTGAGGGTTGTGGGGTATATCAGTGTTACAGTGAGGGGTGTGGGATATATCAGAGTGTTACAGTGAGGGGTGTGGGGTATATCAGAGTGTTACAGTGAGGGGTGTGGGTTTATCAGTGTTACAGTGAGGGGTGTGGGATATATCAGAGTGTTACAGTGAGGGGTGTGGGGTATATCAGAGTGTTACAGTGAGGGGTGTGGGGTATATCAGTGTTACAGTGAGGGGTGTGGGGTATATCAGAGTGTTACAGTGAGGGGTGTGGGATATATCAGTGTTACAGTGAGGGGTGTGGTGTATATCAGAGTGTTACAGTGAGGGGTGTGGTGTATATCAGAGTGTTACAGTGAGGGGTGTGGGGTATATCACAGTGTTACAGTGAGGGGTGTGGGGTATATCAGTGTTACAGTGAGGGGTGTGGGATATATCAGAGTGTTACAGTTAGGGGTGTGGGATATATCAGAGTGTTAAAGTGAGGGGTGTGGTGTATATCAGAGTGTTACAGTGAGGGGTGTGGTGTATATCAGAGTGTTACAGTGAGGGGTGTGGGGTATATCACAGTGTTACAGTGAGGGGTGTGGGGTATATCAGTGTTACAGTGAGGGGTGTGGGATATATCAGAGTGTTACAGTTAGGGGTGTGGGATATATCAGAGTGTTAAAGTGAGGGGTGTGGGATATATCAGCGTGGTACAGTGAGGGGTGTGGGGTATATCAGAGTGTTACAGTGAGGGGTGTGGGATATATCAGTGTGTTACAGTGAGGGGTGTGGGGTATATCAGTGTTACAGTGAGGGGTGTGGGGTATATCAGAGTGTTACAGTGAGGGGTGTGGGGTATATCAGAGTGTTACAGTGAGGGGTGTGGGATATATCAGAGCGTTACAGTGAGGGGTGTGGGATATATCAGAGTGTTACTGTGAGGGGTGTGGGGTATATCAGAGTGTTACAGTGAGGGGTGTGGGGTATATCAGAGTTACAGTGAGGGGTGTGAGGTATATCAGAGTTACAGTGAGGGGTGTGGGGTATATCAGTGTTACAGTGAGGGGTGTGGGATATATCAGAGTGTTACAGTGAGGGGTGTGGGGTATATCACAGTGTTACAGTGAGGGGTGTGGGGTATATCAGTGTTACAGTGAGGGGTGTGGGATATATCAGAGTGTTACAGTTAGGGGTGTGGGATATATCAGAGTGTTACAGTGAGGGGTGTGGGATATATCAGAGTGTTACAGTTAGGGGTGTGGGATATATCAGAGTGTTACAGTGAGGGATGTGGGATATATCAGCGTGTTACAGTGAGGGGTGTGGGGTATATCAGAGTGTTACAGTGAGGGGTGTGGGATATATCAGAGTGTTACAGTTAGGGGTGTGGGATATATCAGAGTGTTAAAGTGAGGGGTGTGGTGTATATCAGAGTGTTACAGTGAGGGGTGTGGTGTATATCAGAGTGTTACAGTGAGGGGTGTGGGGTATATCACAGTGTTACAGTGAGGGGTGTGGGGTATATCAGTGTTACAGTGAGGGGTGTGGGATATATCAGAGTGTTACAGTTAGGGGTGTGGGATATATCAGAGTGTTAAAGTGAGGGGTGTGGGATATATCAGCGTGGTACAGTGAGGGGTGTGGGGTATATCAGAGTGTTACAGTGAGGGGTGTGGGATATATCAGTGTGTTACAGTGAGGGGTGTGGGGTATATCAGTGTTACAGTGAGGGGTGTGGGGTATATCAGAGTGTTACAGTGAGGGGTGTGGGGTATATCAGAGTGTTACAGTGAGGGGTGTGGGATATATCAGAGCGTTACAGTGAGGGGTGTGGGATATATCAGAGTGTTACTGTGAGGGGTGTGGGGTATATCAGAGTGTTACAGTGAGGGGTGTGGGGTATATCAGAGTTACAGTGAGGGGTGTGGGGTATATCAGAGTTACAGTGAGGGATGTGGGGTATATCAGTGTTACAGTGAGGGGTGTGGGATATATCAGAGTGTTACAGTGAGGGGTGTGGGGTATATCACAGTGTTACAGTGAGGGGTGTGGGGTATATCTGTGTTACAGTGAGGGGTGTGGGATATATCAGACTGTTACAGTTAGGGTTGTGGGATATATCAGAGTGTTACAATGAGGGGTGTGGGATATATCAGAGTGTTACAGTTAGGGGTGTGGGATATATCAGAGTGTTACAGTGAGGGGTGTGGGATATATCAGCGTGGTACAGTGAGGGGTGTGGGGTATATCAGAGTGTTACAGTTAGGGGTGTGGGATATATCAGAGTGTTACAGTGAGGGGTGTGGGATATATCAGCGTGGTACAGTGAGGGGTGTGGGGTATATCAGAGTGTTACAGTGAGGGGTGTGGGATATATCAGAGTGTTACAGTGAGGGGTGTGGGATATATCAGAGTTACAGTGAGGGGTGTGGGGTATATCAGAGTTACAGTGAGGGGTGTGGGGTATATCAGAGTTACAGTGAGGGGTGTGGGGTATATCAGTGTTACAGTGAGGGGTGTGGGGTATATCAGTGTTACAGTGAGGGGCGTGGGGCATATCAGAGTGTTACAGTGAGGGGTGTGGGGTATATCAGAGTGTTACAGTGAGGGGTATGGGGTATATCAGAGTGTTACAGTGAGGGGTGGGGGGTATATCAGTGTTACAGTGAGGGGTGTGGGGTACATCAGAGTGTTACAGTGAGGGGTGTGGGGTATATCAGAGTGTTACATTTTGAGGTGTGGGGTATATCAGAGTGTTACAGTGAGGGGTGTGGGGTATATCAGTGTTACAGTGAGGGGTGTGGTGTATATCAGAGTGTTACAGTGAGGGGTGTGGTGTATATCAGAGTGTTACAGTGAGGGGTGTGGGGTATATCAGAGTTACAGTGAGGTGTGTGGGGTATATCAGAGTTTCAGTGAGGGGTGTGGGGTATATCAGTGTTACCGTGAGGGGTGTGGGGTATATAAGTGTTACAGTGAGGGGTGTGGGATATATCAGACTGTTACAGTGAGGGGTGTGGGGTATATCACAGTGTTACAATGAGGGGTGTGGGGTATATCAGTGTTACAGTGAGGGGTGTGGGGTATATCAGAGTGTTACAGTGAGGGGTGTGGGATATATCAGTGTTACAGTGAGGGGTGTGGGATATATCAGAGTGTTACAGTGAGGGGTGTGGGATATATCAGCGTGGTACAGTGAGGGGTGTGGGGTATATCAGAGTGTTACAGTGAGGGGTGTGGGATATATCAGAGTGTTACAGTGAGGGCTGTGGGATATATCAGAGTTACAGTGAGGGGTGTGGGGTATATCAGAGTTACAGTGAGGGGTGTGGGGTATATCAGAGTTACAGTGAGGGGTGTGAGGTATATCAGTGTTACAGTGAGGGGTGTGGGGTATATCAGTGTTACAGTGAGGGGGGCATATCAGAGTGTTACAGTGAGGGGTGTGGGGTATATCAGAGTGTTACAGTGAGGGGTATGGGGTATATCAGAGTGTTACAGTGAGGGGTGGGGGGTATATCAGAGTGTTACAGTCAAGGGTGTGGGATATATCAGAGTGTTACAGTGAGGGGTGTGGGGTATATCAGTGTGTTACAATGAGGAGCGTGGGGTATATCAGGGTGTTACAGTGAGGGGCGTGAGGTATATCAGAGTGTTACAGTGAGGGGTGTGGGATATATCAGAGTGTTACAGTGAGGGGTGTGGGGTATATCAGAGTGTTACAGTGAGGGGTGTGGGGTATATCAGAGTGTTACAGTGAGGGGTGTGGGGTATATCAGAGTGTTACAGTGAGGGGTGTGGGGTATATCAGAGTGTTACATTTTGGGGTGTGGGGTATATCAGAGTGTTACAGTGAGGGGTGTGGGGTATATCAGAGTGTTACAGTGAGGGGTGTGGGATATGTCAGTGTGTTACAGTGAGGGGTGTCGGGTATATCAGAGTGTTACAGTGAGGGGTGTGGGGTATATCAGAGTGTTACAGTGAGGGGTGTGGGATATATCAGAGTGTTACAGTGAGGGGTGTGGGATATATCAGAGTGTTACAGTGAGGGGTGTGGGGTATATCAGTGTTACAGTGAGGGGTGTGGGGTGTATCAGCATGTTACAGTGAGGGGTGTGGGATATATCAGAGTGTTACAGTGAGGGGTGTGGGATATATCAGAGTGTTACAGTGAGGGGTGTGGGGTATATCAGTGTTACAGTGAGGGGTGTGGGGTATATCAGAGTGTTACAGTGAGGGGTGTGGGATATATCAGAGTGTTACAGTGAGGGGTGTGGGGTATATCAGAGTGTTACAGTGAGGGGTGTGGGGTATATCAGTGTTACAGTGAGAAGTGTGGGGTATATCAGAGTGTTACAGTGAGGGTTGTGGGGTATATCAGTGTTACAGTGAGGGGTGTGGGACATATCAGAGTGTTACAGTGAGGGGTGTGGGGTATTTCAGTGTGTTACAGTGAGGGGTGTGGGTATATCAGTGTTACAGTGAGGGGTGTGGGATATATCAGAGTGTTACAGTGAGGGGTGTGGGGTATTTCTGAGTGTTACAGTGAGGGGTGTGGGGTATATCAGAGTGTTACAGTGAGGGGTGTGGGGTATATCAGTGTTACAGTGAGGGGTGTGGCGTATATCAGAGTGTTACAGTGAGGGGTGTGGGATATATCAGTGTTACAGTGAGGGGTGTGGTGTATATCAGAGTGTTACAGTGAGGGGTGTGATGTATATCAGAGTGTTACAGTGAGGGGTGTGGGGTATATCAGAGTGTTACAGTGAGGGGTGTGGGATATATCAGAGTGTTACAGTGATGGGTGTGGGTTATATCACAGTGCTACAGTGAGGGGTGTGGGGTATATCAGTGTTACAGTGAGGGGTGTGGGGTATATCAGAGTGTTACAGTGAGGGGTGTGGGATATATCAGTGTTACAGTGAGGGGTGTGGGATATATCAGAGTGTTACAGTTTGGGGTGTGGGATATATCAGAGTGTTACAGTGAGGGGTGTGGGATATATCAGCGTGGTACAGTGAGGGGTGTGGGGTATATCAGAGTGTTACAGTGAGGGGTGTGGGATATATCAGAGTGTTACAGTGAGGGGTGTGGGGTGTATCAGGGTGTTACAGTGAGGGGTGTGGGATATATCAGAGTGTTACAGTTTGGGGTGTGGGATATATCAGAGTGTTACAGTGAGGGGTGTGGGATATATCAGAGTGTTACACTGAGGGGTGTGGGGTATATCAGAGTTACCGTGAGGGGTGTGGGGTATATCAGAGTTACAGTGAGGGGTGTGGGGTATATCAGTGTTACAGTGAGGGGTGTGGGATATATCAGAGTGTTACAGTGAGGGGTGTGGGGTATATCAGAGTGTTACAGTGAGGGGTGTGGAATATATCAGTGTTACAGTGAGGGGTGTGGAATATATCTGAGTGTTACAGTTAGGGGTGTGGGATATATCAGAGTGTTACAGTGAGGGGTGTGGGATATATCAGCGTGGTACAGTGAGGGGTGTGGGGTATATCAGAGTGTTACAGTGAGGGGTGTGGGATATATCAGAGTGTTACAGTGAGGGGTGTGGGTTATATCAGAGTGTTACAGTGAGGGGTGTGGGGTATATCAGAGTTACAGTGAGGGGTGTGGGGTATATCAGAGTTACAGTGAGGGGTGTGGGGTATATCAGTGTTACAGTGAGGGGTGTGGGGTATATTAGTGTTACAGTGAGGGGTGTGGGATATATCAGAGTGTTACAGTGAGGGGTGTGGGGTATATCAGAGCGTTACAGTGAGGGGTGTGGGGTATATCAGAGTGTTACAGTGAGGGGTTTGGGATATATCAGAGTGTTACAGTGAGGGGTGTGGGGTATATCAGAGTGTTACAGTGAGGGGTGTGGGGTATATCAGAGTGTTACAGTGAGGGGTGCAGGGTATATCAGAGTGTTACAGTGAGGGGTGCGGTGTATATCAGAGTGTTACAGTGAGGGGTGTGGGGTATATCAGTGTTACAGTGAGGGGTCTGGGGTATATCACAGTGTTACAGTGAGGCATGTGGGGTATATCAGAGTGTTACAGTGAGGGGTGTGGGGTATATCAGTGTTACAGTGAGGGGTGCGGGGTATATCAGAGTGTTATAGTGAGGGGTGCAGGGTATATCAGAGTGTTACAGTGAGGGGTGTGGTGTATATCAGTGTTTTACAGTGAGGGGTGTGGGGTATATCAGAGTGTTACAGTGAGGGGTGTGGGGTATATCTGAGTGTTACAGTGAGGGGTGTGGGGTCTATCAGTGTGTTACAGTGAGGGGTGTGGGGTATATCAGAGTGTTACAGTGAGGGGTGTGGGGTATATCAGAGTGTTACAGTGAGGGGTGTGGGATATATCAGAGTGTTACAGTGAGGGGTGTGGGATATATCAGAGTGTTACAGTGTGGATTGTGGGGTATATCAGAGTGTTACAGTGAGGGGTGTGGGGTATATCAGTGTTACAGTGAGGGGTGTGGGGTATATCAGAGTGTTACAGTGAGGGGTGTGGGATATATCATAGTGTTACAGTGAGGGGTGCGGGGTATATCAGTGTTACAGTGAGGGGTGTGGGCTATATCGGAGTGTTACAGTGAGGGGTGTGGTATATATCAGAGCGTTACAGTGAGGGGTGTGGGATATATCAGAGCGTTACAGTGAGGGGTGTGGGATATATCAGAGCGTTACAGTGAGGGGTGTGGGGTATATCAGAGTGTTACAGTGAGGGGTGTGGGATATATCAGTGTTACAGTGAGGGGTGTGGGGAGTATCAGAGTGTTACAGCGAGGGCTGTGGGGTACATCAGAGTGTTACAGTGAGGGGTGTGGGATATATCAGAGTGTTACAGTGAGGGGTGTGGGGTATATCAGAGTGTTACAGTGAGGGGTGTGGGGTATATCAGAGTGTTACAGTGAGGGGTGTGTGGTATTTCAGAGTGTTACAGTGAGGTGTGTGGGGTATATCAGAGTGTTACAGTGAGGGGTGTGGGGTATATCAGAGTGTTACAGTGAGGGGTGTGGGATATATCAGTGTTACAGTGTGGGGCGTGGGGTGTATTAGATTATTGCTGAGAAGGGTCTCAGGATTTATTAACTCTTTTGAAGTTTGTTGTTTGGCTGCTTGTAGATTGGTGACCAGTTGGTTGAGATTAATGGTGAACAGACCCTTGGAATGACTCATTCCCGTGCGGTAGATTTGATCAAGCACGAACAGGACAAAATCCACCTCCGGATGCGCTGTGGGAATGGCCAGGTTCCAGAGTTTGGTGAGTACCTGGGGGTCAGCAGGGGGAATATGACAGCTGCTTGAATAGGGAATAGGTACGTGGCTTGAGTCTGTATTGGGGGCTGCTAATGTCTCTCCAACAGGGATCCACTTCGCACAGAGGGTATTTCCAACAGGGACCCCTTTTATAGAGACCGTCTCCCCATCGGAGACCCGTTTGATAGAGCAAGTATCCCTTTTAGACACCTCTTTCATGTGTATCATGCACATGTTTTCCTATGTAAATTTGAGGGAGTGCTGCACTGTCGGAGGGTCAGTGCTGAGGGAGCGCCGCACTGTCGGAGGGTCGGCGCTGAGGGAGCGCCGCACTGTCGGAGGGTCAGTGCTGAGGGAGCGCCGCACTGTCGGAGGGTCAGTGGTGAGGGAGCGCCGCACTGTCGGAGGGTCAGTGCTGAGGGAGCGCCGCACTGTCGGAGGGTCAGTGCTGAGGGAGCGCCGCATTGTCGGAGGGTCAGTGCTGAGGGAGCGCCGCACTGTCGGAGGGTCAGCGCTGAGGGAGCGCCGCACTGTCGGAGGGTCAGTCCTGAGGGAGCGCCGCATTGTCGGAGGGTCAGCGTTGAGGGAGCGCCGCACAGTCGTAGGGTCAGTGCTGAGGGAGCGCCGCACTGTCGGAGGGTCAGCACTGAGGGAGCGCCGCACTGTCGGAGGGTCAGCACTGAGGGAGCGCCGCACTGTCGGAGGGTCAGGGCTGAGGGAGCTCCGCACTGTCGGAGGGTCAGTGCTGAGGGAGTGCAGCATTGTCGGAGGGTCAGTACTGAGGGAGTGCAGCATTGTCGGAGGGTCAGTACTGAGGGAGCGCCGCACTGTCGGAGGGTCAGTACTGAGGGAGAGCTGAGCGGTCATTGGGGAGATCTGGCCTCTGCACTGTTAGGTAGACGAGATCTGGACTGCACTGTTGGCAGGAGAGCGTCGCGGGGAGTTTACCTCCTTGTCCTGGTACCTGTAGTTACCCCTCAGCCGCCTGCTTTAGTAATAGATGACCTGGGTCACCATCCCGTTGCTGTCTCTGTGGGATCTTCCTGTGCACAGATCGGCTGAAGTGTTTCCTCGATGACAACACTGAAACCGCTTCTAATAAAACTCCTTCTCGGGCTGCGATTTGCTTATGACCTTAGCTGTGACAATCCAAACCTTTCCTTCTTCACTCCAGGTCCCCTGAGCTGTTCTGTCTGGAAGTGACTAACTCTCTTCTTCTCTTCTCTCCTCTCTTTCCCTCTCCTGCTGCTGCTGCTTCGCTCTGTCCTGTCAGGGTCGACCCCCTCCAACCTCTCGGTCTGTGTGACCAACTCCAGGCACGGGGAACCCTGCTACTACCTGCTGGGCCGCGCTGACAGGATCCGGTGTGTAGATCACTCTCCTCCACATCCACACCGCAGCACGGGTCACACAGGGGCGGGGAGTGGGGGAGGGGTGGGGGTAGGGGAGGGGAGGGGGTGGGGGAGGGGAGGGGAGGGGGAGGGAGTCCGGGGGTTGGGGGAGGGAGGAAACGCGAGGGAGATTGGGGGTGGGAGAGGGTGGAGGGGTGAGGGAGACTGGGGGCGGGGAGAGGGTGGAGGGGTGAGGGAGACTGGGGGCGGGGAGAGGGAGGAGGGGTGAGGGAGACTGGGGGCGGGGAGAGGGAGGAGGGGTGAGGGAGACTGGGGGCGGGGAGAGGGAGGAGGGGTGAGGGAGACTGGGAGCGGGGAGAGGGAGGAGGGGTGAGGGAGACTGGGGGCGGGGAGAGGGAGGAGGGGTGAGGGAGAGGGAGGAGGGGTGAGGGAGACTGGGGGCGGGGAGAGGGAGGAGGGGTGAGGGAGACGGGGGGCGGGGAGAGGGAGGAGGGGTGAGGGAGACTGGGGGCTGGGAGAGGGAGGAGGGGTGAGGGAGACTGGGGGCGGGGAGAGGGAGGAGGGGCGAGGGAGACTGGGGGCGGGGAGAGGGAGGAGGGGTGAGGGAGACTGGGGGCGGGGAGAGGGAGGAGGGGTGAGGGAGACTGGGAGCGGGGAGAGGGAGGAGGGGTGAGGGAGACTGGGGGCGGGGAGAGGGAGGAGGGGTGAGGGAGACTGGGGGCGGGGAGAGGGAGGAGGGGTGAGGGAGACTGGGGGTGGGAGAGGGAGGAGGGGTGAGGGAGACTGGGGGTGGGGAGAGGGAGGAGGGGTGAGGGAGACTGGGGGTGGGGAGAGGGAGGAGGGGTGAGGGAGACTGGGGGCGGGGAGAGGGAGGAGGGGTGAGGGAGACTGGGGGCGGGGAGAGGGAGGAGGGGTGAGGGAGACTGGGGGCGGGGAGAGGGAGGAGGGGCGAGGGAGACTGGGGGCGGGGAGAGGGAGGAGGGGTGAGGGAGACTGGGGGCTGGGAGAGGGAGGAGGGGCGAGGGGGGATGAGGGGGGTGAGGGGGGTGAGGGGGGTGAGGGAGGGGGGAGGGGGGTGAGGGAGGGGGGCGTGGGAGGCTGGGGGTTGCGGTGAGGGAGGGTGGGGGGTGGGGGAGGGAGACTGGGGGAGGGGGGATGGGGGGAGGGGGATGTAGGAGAGGGGTGAGGGAGGCTGGGGGAAGGGGAATGGTTGAACGGTGACCTTTCCTCATCGCCCTGTACAGATTTCCCTTCAGCTGTGGTGGGTTTGTCTGGGTCTGCCTCCCTGTGTTTAGCTGCTCGGTTAGTGTGTGTGCTTCCGAATCACACCCACCGCTCCAGCTTGATTCCTGTTCCAGCTGAGCTCGAGCTGGGGAACCGTCTCCTCTCACTGCCCCTGACAGTGGACACCACTGGTAAACTCCCACTGGCTACACAGAAAGAGTTCGGGGGTGAGACACTGGGCCAAGGCTGTCAGTGATTGAATTCTGCTTTCAGGGAATGAGTCCGGGCGAGTAGAAGGGGCATCAGTGGGAGAGCTGGTTCAGGAGGCATATGGGATACTTGCCTTTATTAGCCGAGGCGTGGAGTATAAGAGCAGGGAGGTTACACTGGAACTGTATAAAACAGTGGTGAGGCCACAGCTGGAGTGCCGTGTGCAGTTCTGGTCGACACACTGTAGGAAGGATGTGACTGTACTAGAGAGAGGGCGGAGATTTACCAGGAGGCTGCCTGGGCTGGAGGGTCTGAGCTCTGAGGAAAGATCGGATAGGCTGGGGGTGTTCTCCTTGGAGCAGCGAAGGTTGAGAGGGGACCTGATGGAGGTGTGTAAGATGATGAGGGGCTTAGATAGGGTGGATAGGAAGGCACTTTTTCCCAATAGTAGATGGGTCAATAACCAGGGAGCATAGATTTAAGGTAAGAGGTGGAAGGCTAAGAGGGGAGTTGAGGAGAAAGGTTTTCACCCAGAGGGTGGTGGGACTCACTGCCTGAAAGGATGGTGGAGTCAGAAACTCTTGTAACGTTTAAGAAGTATTTAGATCTTCACTTGCGTTGCCATAGCCTCCAGGGCTATGGGCCAAGCGCTGGCAAACAGGATTAATGTGGTCAGATCTTTGTTGACCGGTGTGGAAACGATGGGCCGAATGGCCTCTTTCTGTGCTGCAGACGTCTGTGAGCCTTTGAGAGCCTTTTCACGGGATAGTGAGCGTAACTCAGGTTTATTTAGAATAGAGATGGGAAGGGACACAGGTCGGCAGAGAGGGCAAGTTTTAAACTGGGGAAAGGCCAGTTTCACTCGATCGAGCTGTCGCTTGGCACAAGTGAGCAGCAAACAGCGACTTGAAGGTTGATCGGCGTCGGAGCAGTGGGAGCGAGGAGACAGCGGCGGTTCACAACAGATATGCTCCCAAATAGATCCAGGGTGGGAGTCCCAAATCTGGATTCACTCCCCCACCCCCCCTACCAGCCAACCTCAAAGAGCGTAGAGAGCAGGAAAACAAGGGAAGGCAGAATGTCAGCTACAGAGAGTGCAGGAAACTCGGAGGAGGAGGGAACGACCGGGGCAAAATTAAAAAGGAATTTAGGAGAGCAGGAAAGAATATTGGCAGGGAAAAACAAGGAGAACAGAAAGATGCTTCGTCAATACATAAAACAGCAAGAGGGTTAACAAAGAGCCCGGCCAGTTAGATACAGAACTGTCATAAAAATCAGTGTGAGGGCAGAGGATGTGGGTATGGTTCGTAATGAATGCTTTGTGCCTGTCTTCACCTGAAGCAGACACGGTGGCTGCAGAGGAGGAATGTGAAGTCGTGATGGGAGAAACAGGGTGAGAGAGGAGATATTGAGAGGTGCAGCACCTTTGAAAGTGGATCCCCCAGACCCTCACCTGCTCAGAGAAGCGAAGGCAGGAATGCGGGCGATGTTCCTATCCCCTCTGGCTCCAGGTTTGGTGCCAGAGCACTGGGGAGCAGCTGGTGAGGGAGAGCCATCGGCTGGCTGGCCTGCTGAAACTCCGTGATGGCAATACGATTGGAGAAGATGCTGAGAGACGTCAGTCCACGTGAGGCGGGGATGGTCGCTGATGATTGCACAATGTTCAACACCATTCGCGACTCCTCAGATACTGAAGCAGCCCATGTCCAAATGCAGCAAGACCTGGACAATATCCAGGCTTGGGCTGACAAGTGGCAAATAACATTCACGCCACACAAGTGCCAGGCAATGACCATCTCCTACAAGAGAGAATCTAACCATCGACCCTTGATGGTCAATGGCATTACCATCGCTGAATCCCCCACTATCAACATCCTGGGGGTTACCATTGACCAGAAACTGAACTGGACCCAGCCATATAAATACTGTGGTTACAAGAGCAGGGCAGAGGCTGGGAACCCTGCGGTGAGTAACTCACCTCCTGACTCCCCAAAGCCTGTCCACCATTGACAAGGCACAAGTCAGGAGTGTGATGGGATACTCCCCACTTGCCTGGTTGAGTGCAGCTCCCACAACACTCAAGAAACTCAACACCGTCCAGGACAAAGCAGCCCTCTTGATTGGCACCACATCCACAAACATTCACTCCCTCCACCACCGACGCACAGGGGCAGCAGTGTGTGTACCATCTACAAGATGCACTGCAGGAACACACCAAGGCTCCTTAGACAGCACCTTTCAAACCTGAGACCTTGACAACCTAGAAGGACAAGGGCAGCAGACACATGGGAACACCACCACTTGGAGGTTCCCCTCTGAGCCACTCACCATCCTGACTTGGAAATATATCGCCGTTCCTTCACTGTCACTGGGTCAGAATCCTGGAAGTCCCTCCCTAACAGCGCCATGGGTGTACCTACACCACATGGACTGCAGCGGTTCAAGAAGGCAGATAATTCAGAAGTTTGCCAATGGAATGAAATTGGCCGTGTGGTTGTTAACAATGAAGAAAGCTGCAGACTGCAGGAAGATAACAATCAACTGATCTGCTGGGAGGAGAATTGGCAAATGGAATTCAACCCGGAGAAGTGTGAGGATAATCGAGGCAAGGGAATCCACGATAAATGGGAGGATACCGGGAAGTGTAGAGGAGCAGAGGGTCGACATGAGCAGAGGACTGCATACTGCTCTGGCCACTACATTACAGGAGGAACGTGAGCACCCTAGAGAGAGAGAGTACCGAGGAGATTTACACAGGATTCTTCAGGGAACTGGAGAATGGTCGTGATGAGGGAAGATTAGAGAGGCTGGTGTTGTTACCTTTGGAACAGAGGAGGCTTGGGGGGGGGGATTGAAAGGAGGGGTGTAAAATTATGAGGGGCCTTGTTGGAGTGAAGAGGAAGGACCCATTCCCATTAGCAGAGAGGTCGATAACCGGGTACAGATTTCAAATAACTAGGAGAAGGATTAGAGGGGAGTTAGGGAGAATTTGTTTCATTCGGAGGGTGTTGGGGTCTCGAACTCATTGCCTGAAAGGGTGGTAGAGGCAGAAATCCTCATCACATTTTAAAAAACACTTAGATATACAACTGAGCTGCCTTAAACTACAGGACTACAACCAAGAACTAGGTAGCGAGATTAGACTGGACAGCCTGGCTACAGCCAGCACAAACGCGATGGGCTGAATGGCCTCCATGTTTCCAGGCAGGCTCGAGGATTCTGTGAGGTAGTAGAAATGGGCAGGAAGGGGACGAGCCCCACTGCTTAGCAATGAGAGAGCCTGGATTCTCTGTGGAGGTACAATAGGGAGGAGAATGTGGGCTATGGCGAGAGCATGTTTTCACAGCCAGAGGTGTATCGCTGCTGTACCAGAACAGCCATTGAGGAAGGGCTTCAATAATCCTATACCCTGTGCCCTTTGCAGACTGGACCTGGGGCTGTCTGTCTCTCACTGGAATCGCTGTCTGGGAGTCAGACTGGACCTCGGGCTGTCTGTCTAAAACTGGGATCACTGTCTGGGAGCTGACTGGACCTGGGGCTGTCTGCCTAACACTGGGATCACTGTCTGGGAGTCAGACTGGACGTCTGGCTGTCTGTCTAACACTGGGATCACTGTCTGGGAGTCAGACTGGACCTGGGGCTGTCTGTCTAACAACGGGATCACTGTCTGGGAGTCAGACAGGACCTGGGGCTGTCTGTCTAACACTGGGATCACTGTCCGGGAGCAGACTGGACCTGGGGCTGTCTGTCTAACACTGGGATCATTGTCTGGGAGTCAGACTGGATCTGGGGCTGTCTGTCTAACACTGGGATCACAGTCTGGGAGTCAGACTGGATCTGGGGCTGTCTGTCTAACACTGGGATCACAGTCTGGGAGTCAGACTGGACCTGGGGCTGTCTGTCTAACACTGGGATCATTGTCTGGGAGTCAGACTGGATCTGGGGCTGTCTGTATAACACTGGGATCACAGTCTGGGAGTCAGACTGGATCTGGGGCTGTCTGTCTAACACTGGGATTGCTGTCTGGGAGTCAGACTGGATCTGGGGCTGTCTGTCTAACACTGGGATCGCTGTCTGGGAGTCAGACTGGACCTGGGGCTGTCTGTCTAACACTGGGATCACTGTTTGGGAGCTGACTGGATCTGGGGCTGTCTGTCTAACACTGGGATCACTGTCTGGGAGTCAGATTGGACGTCTGGTTGCCTGTCTAACACTGGGATCACTGTCTGATAGTCTGACTGGACGTCTGGCTGTCTGCCTGACACTGGGAGGGGGCCCTGGGGGTGACGGGGGAGCGGGGCAGTGTATCTGGGAGCCAACTGGACCTCATGGGAAAGCCGCAACCTGTCCTGTTCACATTAGCGACCGCTGGGGTAGGGAGCAGGAAGGGAGAGAGGTAGAATAATCAAGGGCGAGGTAAAATACTGAACAGTGTAGAGGTTAAACCCTCTCACAAACCAGGACTATTATATTTGTTGACTGATTGTGTTGCTGTGGCAATGAATACACTCGAGCTTGCCTCGACAAAAGAGATGGTGACGTGTCAAACTATAACTCTGCAACCAGCAAATACAAAACAGAATCATCCTACTGTCCCGCTGTCTCCCCATAGCCCTGTATCAATCCCCAAACTAATCCAACTGCCCTGCTCTCTCCCCATAGCCCTGTATCAATCCCCAAACTAATCCCACTATCCCGCTCTCTCCCCATAGCCCTGTATCAATCCCAAACTAATCCCACTGCCCCGCTCTCTCCCCATAGCCCTCTATCAATCTCAAACTAATCCCACTGCCCCGCTCTCTCCCCATAGCCCTCTATCAATCCCTAACTAATCCCACTGTCCCACTCTCTCCCCATAGCCCTGTATCAACCCCCAAACTAATCCCACTGCCCCACTCTCTCCCCATAGCCCTGTATCAATCCCCAAACTAATCCCACTGTCCCGCTCTCTCCCCATAGACCTGTATCAATCCCCAAACTAATCCCACTGCCCCACTCTCTCCCCATAGCCCTGTATCAACTCCCAAACTAATCCCACTGCCCCACTCTCTCCCCATAGCCCTGTATAAATCCCCAAATTAATCCCACTGTCCCGCTCTCTCCCCATAGCCCTGTATCAAGCCCCAAACTAATCCCACTGCCCCGCTCTCTCCCCATAGCCCTGTATCAATCCCCAAACTAATCCCACTGTCCCGCTCTCTCCCCATAGCCCTGTATCAATCCCAAACTAATCCCACTGCCCCACTCTCTCCCCACAGCCCTGTATCAATCTACAAACTAATCCCACTGTCCCACTCTCTCCCCAAAGCCCTGTATCAATCCCCAAACTAATCCCACTGCCCCGCTCTCTCCCCATAGCCCTGTATCAATCCCAAACTAATCCCACTGCCCCGCTCTCTCCTCATAGCCCTGTATCAATCCCAAACTAATCCAACTGCCCGCTCTCTCCCCATAGCCCTGTATCAATCGCAAACTAATTCCACTGCCCCGCTCTCTCCCCATAGCCCTGTATCAATCCCCAAACTAATCCCACAGCCCCACTCTCTCCCCATAGCCCTGTATCAATCCCCAAACTAATCCCACTGTCCCGCTCTCTCCCCATAGCCCTGTAACAATCCCCAAACTAATCCCACAGCCCCACTCTCTCCCCATAGCCCTGTATCAATCCCCAAACTAATCCCACTGTCCCACTCTCTCCCCATACCCCTGTATCAATCCCCAAACTAATCCCACTGCCCCGCTCTCTCCCCAAAGCCCTGTATCAATCCCAAACTAACCCCACTGCCCCGCTCTCTCCCCATAGCCCTGTATCAATCCCCAAACTAATCCCACTGCCCCTCTCTCTCCCCATAGCCCTGTATAAATCCCCAAACTAATCCCACTGTCCCGCTCTCTCCCCATAGCCCTGTATCAAGCCCCAAACTAATCCCACTGCCCCGCTCTCTCCCCATAGCCCTGTATCAATCCCAAACTAATACCACTGTCCCGCTCTCTCCCCATAGCCCTGTATCAATCCCCAAACTAATCCCACTGTCCCGCTCTTTCCCCATACCCCTGTTTCAATCCCAAACTAATCCCACTGCCCCTATCTCTCCCCATAGCCCTGTATCAATCCCCAAACTAATCCCACTGCCCCACTCTCTCCCCATAGCCCTGTATCAAGCCCCAAACTAATCCCACTGGCCCGCTCTCTCCCCATAGCCCTGTATCAATCCCCACACTAATCCCACTACCCTGTTCTCTCCCCATAGCCCTGTATCAATCCCCACACTAATCCCACTACCCTGTTCTCTCCCCATAGCCCTGTAACAATCCCCAAACTAATCCCACTGCCCCGCTCTCTCCGCAAAGCCCTGTATCAATCCCAAACTAACCCCACTGCCCTGCTCTCTCCCCATAGCCCTGTATCAATCCCCAAACTAATCCCACTGCCCCTCTCTCTCCCCATAGCCCTGTATAAATCCCCAAATTAATCCCACTGTCCCACTCTCTCCCCATAGCCCTGTATCAAGCCCCAAACTAATCCCACTGCCCCGCTCTCTCCCCATAGCCCTGTATCAATCCCAAACTAATCCCACTGTCCCGCTCTCTCCCCATAGCCCTGTATCAATCCCCAAACTAATCCCACTGTCCCGCTCTTTCCCCATAGCCCTGTATCAATCCCAAACTTATCCCACTGCCCCACTCTCTCCCCATAGCCCTGTATCAAGCCCCAAACTAATCCCACTGCCCCGCTCTCTCCCCATACCCCTGTATCAATCCCAAACTAATCCCACTGCCCCTATCTCTCCCCATAGCCCTGTATCAATCCCCAAACTAATCCCACTGCCCCACTCTCTCCCCATAGCCCTGTATCAATCCCAAACTAACCCCACTGCCCCGCTCTCTCCCCATAGCCCTGTATCAATCCCCACACTAATCCCACTACCCTGTTCTCTCCCCATAGCCCTGTATCAATCCCAAACTAATCCCACTGCCCCGCTCTCTCCCCATAGCCCTGTATCAATCCCGAACTAATCCCACTGCCCCGCGCTCTCCCCATAGCCAGGTATCAATCCCAAACTAATCCCACTGTCCCGCTCTCTCTCCATAGCCCTGTATCAACCCCAAACTAATCCCACTGACCCGCTCTCTCCCCATAGCCCTGTATCAATCCCCAAACTAATCCCACTGTCCCGCTCTCTCCCCATAGCCCTGTATCAATCCCAAACTAATCCCACTACCCCGCTCTCTCCCCATAGCCCTGTATCAATCCCCAAACTAATCCCACTGTCCCCGCTCTCTCCCCATAGCCCTGTATCAATCCCCAAACTAATCCCACTGCCCCGCTCTCTCCCCATAGCCCTGTATCAATCCCAAACTAATACCACTGTCCCGCTCTCTCCCCATAGCCCTGTATCAATCCCCAAACTAATCCCACTGTCCCGCTCTTTCCCCATACCCCTGTTTCAATCCCAAACTAATCCCACTGCCCCTATCTCTCCCCATAGCCCTGTATCAATCCCCAAACTAATCCCACTGCCCCACTCTCTCCCCATAGCCCTGTATCAAGCCCCAAACTAATCCCACTGGCCCGCTCTCTCCCCATAGCCCTGTATCAATCCCCACACTAATCCCACTACCCTGTTCTCTCCCCATAGCCCTGTATCAACCCCCACACTAATCCCACTACCCTGTTCTCTCCCCATAGCCCTGTATCAAGCCCCAAACTAATCCCACTGCCCCGCTCTCTCCCCATAGCCCTGTATCAATCCCCAAACTAATCCCACTGTCCCGCTCTTTCCCCATAGCCCTGTATCAATCCCAAACTTATCCCACTGCCCCACTCTCTCCCCATAGCCCTGTATCAAGCCCCAAACTAATCCCACTGCCCCGCTCTCTCCCCATACCCCTGTATCAATCCCAAACTAATCCCACTGCCCCTATCTCTCCCCATAGCCCTGTATCAATCCCCAAACTAATCCCACTGCCCCACTCTCTCCCCATAGCCCTGTATCAATCCCAAACTAACCCCTCTGCCCCGCTCTCTCCCCATAGCCCTGTATCAATCCCCACACTAATCCCACTACCCTGTTCTCTCCCCATAGCCCTGTATCAATCCCCAAACTAATCCCACTGCCCCGCTCTTTCCCCATAGCCCTGTATCAATCCCAAACTAATCCCACTGCCCCGCTCTCTCCCCATAGCCCTGT
Organism: Cetorhinus maximus; assembly: GCF_964194155.1. NCBI lineage: Eukaryota > Metazoa > Chordata > Chondrichthyes > Lamniformes > Cetorhinidae > Cetorhinus > Cetorhinus maximus. Next base: position 42,450 of record NW_027598474.1, read on the forward strand.
ATCAATCCCGAACTAATCCCACTGCCCCGCTCTCTCCCCATAGCCCAGTATCAATCCCAAACTAATCCCACTGTCCCGCTCTCTCTCCATAGCCCTGTATCAACCCCAAACTAATCCCACTGACCCGCTCTCTCCCCATAGCCCTGTATCAATCCCCAAACTAATCCCACTGCCCCACTCTCTCCCCATAGCCCTGTATCAATCCCCAAACTAATCCCACTGCCCCACTCTCTCCTCATAGCCCTGTATCAATACCCAAACTAATCCAACTGCCCCGCTCTCTCCCCATAGCCCTGTATCAATCCCCAAACTAATCCCACTGCCCCGCTCTCTCCTCATAGCCCTGTATCAATCCCCAAACTAATCCCACTGCCCCGCTCTCTCCCCATAGCCCTGTATCAATCCCCAAACTAATCCCACTGCCCCGCTCCCTCCCCATCGCCCTGTATCAATCCCCAAACTAATCCCACAGCCCCACTCTCTCCCCATCGCCCTGTATCAATCCCCAAACTAATCCCACTGCCCCGCTCTCTCACCATAGCCCTGTATCAATCCCCAAACTAATCCCACTGCTGATGCCTCACAAGCTGCCTCAATCCTGCTTGCTCCTGTTCTGTTTAGTATCACACTGGGTGCAGTGTTTACACTAGAAACCACATCCATCGTTGAAAAGTCCTGCAGGTTCCAGCCTACTGAGCAACTTTTGGGTGTCACCAATTCTGCTTGTTCAGACAACGAAGTTACACAGTACCAGGTCGACTTTATCAATATAGAAACTTGAGGAAGACAACTACATGGAATGGAATGAACGGGGTTAGATCCAGAGTAAAGCTCCCTCTCCCCTGTCCCCATCAAACACTCCCAGGACAGGTACAGCACGGGGTTAGATCCAGAGTAAAGCTCCCTCTACACTGTCACCATCAAACACTCCCAGGACAGGTACAGCACGGGGTTAGATACAGGGTAAAGCTCCCTCTACACTGTCCCCATCAAACACTCCCAGGACAGGTACAGCACGAGGTTAGATACAGAGTAAAGCTCCCTCTACACGGTCCCCATCAAACACTCCCAGGACAGGTACAGCACGGGGTTAGATACAGGGTAAAGCTCCCTCTACACCATCCCCATCAAACACTCCCAAGACAGGTACAGCACGGGGTTAGATACAGAGTAAAGCTCCCTCTACACCGTCCCCATCAAACACTCCCAGGACAGGTACAGCACGGGGTTAGATACAGAGTAAAGCTCCCTCTACACTGTCCCCATCAAACACTCCCAGGACAGGTACAGCACGGGGTTAGATACAGAGTAAAGCTCCCTCTACGCTGTCCCCATCAAACACTCCC